>NW_011494610.1:2336168-2375994 GCF_000754665.1 Bison bison bison
TGATCAGGCACCACTGACACTTGAGTCCCCAGAGGTCAGGGACTGAGGAGTCTGGGCAGCCACATGCTCGGGGCTGAGGAACTGCCTGGAAGCTGCTGGGCCCCAGGCTGTGGAGGGGGTGGGGGGAGAGGTGGCCCGCAGACCCCTCACTGGGATGTGCCACGTGGAGGCAGTGTGGGTTCACCCCTGGTCTCAGATTGTGCTGGGTGATGGGGACGCAGGGAAGAAAGGAACCCTGTCCCCACCCTGGTGGCATTCCTGCCCCACAGGTATGAGCAGAAGTCATACTCTGGGTTGAACGCAGGTTCATACAATTGGTGTTGTTGAGTCGCTAAGTCATGTCAGACTCTTTGTGACCCCATGGACTGCAGCACGCCAGGCTTCACTGTCCTTCACCATCTCCTGGAGTTTACTCAAACTCCTGTCCATCGAGTCGGTGATGCCATCCAACCATCTCATCCTCTGTCGCCCCCTTCTCCTTCTGCCTTCAATCTTTCCCAGCATCAAGGTCTTTCCCAGGGAGTCAGCTCTTCGCATCTGGTGGGCTAAGTATTGGAGTTTCAGCTTCAGGATCAGTCCTTCAAATGAACATTTAGTGTTGCTTTCCTTTAGACTCCCAAGAGTCCCCTCGAGCACCACAGTTCAAAAGCATCAGTTCTTCGGTGCTCAGCCTTAGTTGAGGACGTTGGAAATCCATCCTGTCCCAGCCCCTGCCCCAACCTCAACTCACCCTGGGGCTCTTTCTCAGGGCTTATACAGTTCTGGGTGTTGTCAAGCAACAAAGGTAAAGTGAGCAGGTGTATTTCTGGCTTCTCACTGCCCACCAGCAACCCCTCCTCCCACCCGCCCCCCCCACCATCTGCTCAGGTATCCAGGCCATTTCTCTACACGACTGAGCCGTCACTGCAGTCCAAGCTGCACCTGGGCCTTTCCCTGGTCCTTGTGCTGTGGGAAGCCCACAGTGTGGCTTTCCTGCTTTGGCTCCACGACAGGCCCACCTCCCCTGGCCAGAGCCCCCATTCCCTTCTCCCTGGACCCTGCAGGCCACTCCCCACTGGGTTCCGCCTCCACCACGGGGCCTCTGCAGTCCACCGCCCCCATAGCAGTGAGATGACACTTCAAAGCCGTGAACAGATCTTGTCACCTCTTTGCTCACTGCACCCCCTGGCTCCCCACCTAACTCAGAATAAGCGCCAAAGCCCTGGCCTTGGCTGCAGGCCTGTGCTGCCCATGTTCCTTTTGTCCTCCACATCCCCTCTCCCCGCCTTCCACTGCCCTGGGACCTGCAAGGCTGACTGAGATAGCCCACTTGGGGCTCTTGTTCTAGGGAGCCCTGGCAGGAGGTCAGCAGGACGGGGAGGCTGGTGCTGAGGTGGTGATGCACCTGGCTCTCTCCTTGGGGTGGAAGAGGGGGGCGGTCACCTTGGCCTGGCTGTGCCTGACCTTCCAGGAAGACCACGCCAGCCCCAGGGCCTTTGCACGTACTCCTCCCTCTGTCTGAGACGCTTCTTCCCTGGCCCTTCCCACAGTAGCTGCTCCCATCGTTTATAGTAAATATTGAGGCCACAGACCGAGCTGGGAAAGACCAGGTGGGGGTCGAGGGGGAGGAGGAAGGCAGGTTTGGGCAAGAGAAACAGGAGCTTCCCTTCAGCCACATTGACCTGGGGTCAGAACAGAACCCAGGGAGATGTTGGGTAAGCATCTGGATCTGACACCTGGAGCCATGAGAAAGGTCTGAGCTGGAGGCAAACATTTGGTCAGATTTTAATCCTTCAGTGTCACCACCAGCTTCCACAACCCTCCTGTCTGTGGGTGGGTGCCCTTGCTATCCTATTAATTTTTAAAACACTGCCTGGTTAATTTCCCTCATTGCCCTTATGGCATCATAAAATTAACTTTATTGGTTATTAGTCAATTCTACTTGGTCTTGTCTGTCTCTCGTCTGCCATTTTAACCACTGAGTCCTAGGATCTAATGCAATCCGAGGTACACAGTAGGTATTTGGTAAATACTACCTAAAAAATAATCAAAGACTTGATGAATATATAGCCTGCACAAGCACACACACCTTCATACCTGCACCAACATCTGTACACACATGCATACCCTCTGGCCCCCTTGCCTGACAGCAGGAATCTTGTCCAATTACAGGGCACGTTTCCCGGGGAGGAGCTTCACCCAGAGCCGACCAGGAGCCAGTGTCCACACTTGGTCCCCTGCTGACACCTGCTCAGTTAGAACAAAGGCTTCACTTAGACCCTCTGTCCTCTGGGCAAAGAGCATCGTCTTCCCTCCATGGATTTACGCTCTGTCCTTTCAGTCTGTAATCCAAGGATGTCTGGGGAAGATTTATGAAAGAAATAACAGTGAAACCCGAGTTTCTTAGAGCTTGGGAATGTCAGCCACAGCATCTTGGGAGGGAGGGAAACCTTTCCACGATGGCACCTGTCACGTGGATGATGTCACGTGGTTCCCTTGGGAAGATCCACCCCCAGCTCCTCCACCTCCTGAGACCCACTGGCCCCTCGCAGTCCAGGCCAGTCCTGCCTCTTCTTCAAGGCTTGTTCTGTGGCTCCTGGCTCACAGGAATGGGGGCCTTCTCTGACCCCCGACGCATCCCTGCTGGCCCGCTCACTGAGGTTTATTTCCGCATAAATGTCCTCCCTCCTCCTCAGGCCCTGCCCTGGGACACTGCCTCCCTCCAGGGTCATCAGAACACTACTCACACCCCTCAGAGGCCCAAGGTTCTTCTTGAGGGTTGTTTCCTAACCGAGGACAGCATCAATCAAGGCAGAGACTGGGCCACGCTATGTCACAATTTGCCTTAAAGGAAAACTACAGCTTTGAGCCTCTGTAAATACTGAAAAGGAATGAAATTATCCCTCAAGTCTTGTAAAACATTTATTGTATCAGGGCCCCTGGTATGATAAAAATATACACGCTTACATGAGAAAGATAACTCTCTAGGACCGTGAATACGACGCACGGTTAGCATACAGACCAGGACAGATCCTAAACCTTCTATTCCCTTGAATAAATCCTTGTCTTTCTAGAGTGTAGGCGGTTGTTTTGGAATAAGTTATCTGGCCCAAGAGGGCGACAAAACTGACTCAAAGCCTGGGCTTTGGAGTATATCTGGAGTCAAGTCCAGGTTTGATCTTAAGGGCTGTGTGTGACCTTGGCAAAATCATCAGACCCTCTTCTCGCCAGCTTCCACCCCTGTGAAATGGAAATAGTAGCAGTTGCTTTATTTCATTTCCTTTATTTGGCTGTGTTGGGTCTTAGCTGTGACACGTGAGAGCATCGTCACGGCACACTGGACTCTCTCTAGCTGTGGCACCCGGGCTCAGGAGTTGTGGCACGTGGAATTCGTGGCTCCATGGCGGGCATATGGGATCTTAGTTCCCCAAACAGGGATCGAACTCCTGTGCCCTGCATTGCCAGGCAGATTCTTAACCATCATACCACCAAGGCAGTCCCAGTTGTTTTTTATTTTAATGATAATTTTAAAAGTATCTGAAATTGGAAAAGGAATAGCAGCCGGACCCTCCCCCTGGGGTTGTCTGAAGGGTTTCGTGAAGTCCCACACGTGGGCAGCTGACCCAGGATGCCCCTTTCCCGTTAGCTTGGCTCTGAGGTCCTGCCCCAGGGAGTACCCCCCACCCAGCCTCCTGGCTCGCCTGTATCCCCAGGTGTAGAGGCTCTGGCAGATCTTCATAAATGGCAGAAACAATAAAAATATGCTCCTAGACATATTTATATAAAGAGTATACTGATTACATAATTGGCCCTAATGTGATAAAAATTACATAGAGTAGATTAAAACTACAACTCTCTCTGGGCCATAAATTTGACCTGTAACTTGCACATGAAGTTAAAGAAGACATTAAACATTTCATTAACTCTCAGTTGTGGGGCTTCTGAGACTTTCAAACAAGGGCCCTGTTGACGTGCCTGCTGCTCTCCCTACTCTTGCTTTTCTGGAATTTGGAATTCACTGCCCTCCCTCCTCCCCCACAACCCAACACGGCCCTACCTTTCCATCTGCTCAGGACCGAAGGGAATCCATCCCTCCATCAGATGTTCATGGAGCACCAGCTCTGTGCCAAGTGAGGTTCTAGGCACTGGATAAAACGTCGAACGACAACACGACAGATAAAAATCACTGTGCTCTTGGAATTTAGAGTCTAATCAAGTGAGATAAAGACAAGGAAGAGGAAGAAAGGATGGCTGTTTGGGAGGGAGGGAGGAAAAATAAGCTCCTGTGTGCTGAAGGTTTGCTCTGTACCAGGATAAATGCGTTGACACACTGTCTCACTCCAGAGTTCCCAAAAACCCAATAGGTACAGGTATTCCCCCATTTTACAGATGTGGAAACTAAGGCCAGGGGAACTTAGAGACAGCCACCTAGGAAGCAGTGGAGGCAGGGATTGAACACAGGCCCATCTGGATTTAAGCCTCTCATAGGTCTGGAACAAATGGATGACGTCCATCTCGAGGGAAAGAGTGAGCGCAGAAATAACACACGCTGCCACAAGGTCCCTGTGAGCAGAGATGCCACAAGGGCTTTTTGAAACCCAGAGAGTCCAGACTTCTCTCTTATGCCCCTTTTGGTTGCTGTTTAGTGGCTAAGTTGTATCCAACTCTTGTGCAACCCCATGGACTATAGCCCTCCAGGCTCTTCTGTCTGTGGGATTTCCTAGGCAAGAATAATGGAGTGGGTGGTCATTTCCTTTTCTAGGGGATCTTTCCAGCCCAGGGGCTGAACCCATGTCAGATTCTTTACCACTGAGCCACCAGGAAAGCCCCTTCCCTACTTTCTAATTCCCAAGATTTATTCAGAATCAAGGTCAAGACACCTCATCTGCAACCCACCCCAAACCTGCTTACTAAAACATTTTGCCTGGACTACTGTGATCAGCCTCCAAGCACTCTGCCTGATTCTGTCCTCACCTCCTCACCCCCACTGATGGGGACAGAATGAAGGGACGAAATAGGGACTAAATAGTTAACGCCAGACGATTATAAGAAAAATATGAGAAACTCCTGTAAGTTAATAATTACTCAAGAAAGCAGGTTTGCTTTACCATAAAACCAAGCAGGCTTGCTTAGCAACGAAACCACGCAACAGAAGCACAGACATGCCCCAAACGATAAAACAGTGCTGTCATGAGACTCACATCCCGCCCAGTGAGCTCAGTAAGTTACTGACCCCCCAAGCAGGCTCTGTGCCCACAGAAAAAAACAATCACTTATGGGAAGGTGACATTTCACAGTGAAAGACCCTCCTTGTACTGAGACCTGAAAATATTTTTCCAAAGTGCTATGATAGTCCTGGCCTGACCACACAGGGAGGGACAGGTCAACTTCCCTGCCCTCTCTGGGGGAGGAACTGATGATGGAGACGTGAACGTCTACTGGAAAAAGACCAAGGAGGACTTCTCCCCCTCCCCACTTTTCCTTGGATTGTAAAACTAGCCCACTAAGTTTCCAGGTCTTGGCATTTCTGGCTTGCCTGCTTGTAAGGCTCAGTTCAGTTCAGTCGCTCAGTCATGTCAGACTCTTTGTGACGCCATGGACTGCGGCACGCCAGGCCTCCCTGTCCATTGCTATCACAAGTATCCTATTCTAATAAATCCTTTCGTATCTACCACTATGCTCTCGCTGAATTCTTCTCCGCACTGAGACATAAAGGGCTGTGAAGGCAGAGCTCTTCGGAGCTCCCTTGAAATGACATCAGTTTCAGGCCCCGCAGGTATTCTGTACTCACACCCACAGGAATGCACCAAAAATACAAGTCAGGCTGTGACTCCCCTGCTCAGAGACCTCCCCAGCTGCCACCTCACTCGTAACAAAAGCCAAGTCCCCACAGGAGCCCTCAGCCCCCGACATCCTGCCTTTGCCTGTCTGATCCCAGCTCCTAGCATGCTCTCCTCGATGACTCTGTTCCAGCCACACTTCCTCCCGTGCCCTGGACAAGTTTGTCCTTGTTCTTCCCTCTGCCTGGAAAGTTCTTCCCCAGGGTCCTCCAAGCTCCCTCCATCAGCTGCCCCAGGTCTTTGCTTATATGTCTCCTCCTCTGCGAAACCCACCCTAATCTCCCACTTTCTGATCTCCCTCAATCCACGCCCACCCCCTGCAGTCAAAACACACTTTTTAAAACATCAAATTGTACCACTACATTCTGACACCTTCAGCAGCTCCCTATTCCAGGGAGGAGGCTGTTGTAATTATTCGGAGTGCTTGGCCTCAGGAGGCACGTGGGGGTTCAGCATCCTTTGGAGATAGACTTGGCATTCCAGCCTGCCTGTGTGGAGTCCACACTGAGGTCTGGGAATAAAACCTCTGCTACAGGGAGGTGTGGCTGTATCTGGAAATGCTCTTGTTCCCTGAATGTATTCACGTGGGGACTTTGTGGGAAGGAGAAGTGGCTGGACCAGTGCCCTGTCCAAAATGCTGTCACAGCACAATCCTAATGCCCCCCAAATCTTACACACCCCCACGTGCTCCTGATGCGGTCTGCACCCCCAGCTTCCCTTCTCAAAGGACAGCCTCCCCTGGAGTGTGCACACAGCCATAAAGCTCATGTGTATTTTGCTAATTGATATAAATGACTTGTCTTTCACAGCCCAGCATCAGTGCTGGGCACGTCCACGTTAATTGGCTTGGAGGAGGAAAATTAAGTGCTTCAATTTGTCATTTTTCAAGATGAAAAATGGGAAAGGAGAAAAATCACTCATTTAATAGAGAGGTGCTGTGAGTAACTGAAACCCCCTTTGGAGAAGGAGCAAAGGCTCTCTCAGGAAGGGGTCTGGGTTGGGAGCAGCCCTAGGGAAAGGGAGGTGAGCCAGCACCTCCAGCAACCCTTTATATGCATAAAGTGTTTAAAAATGACAAAGTGCTTTTCAAAGGCAGTTCTCATCCAAGGTTCACAACTGCCCTGTGGGTACCACTACACTGACTGACAGGGTCCTAAAGTTGCAAGGACAGAAAACGCAACTCCAAGAGATGCAAGCGGAAAGAAAATGTATGGGTTCATAAACTCAAAAGTCCCGAGGATGGGGTGGATCTCAGGTAGGGCTGGGCCCAGGGACTATACCCAGTTTCTCCCAGCCTTACAGTACGGTTCCTTTCCTCTTCCCTCACTGTGGGGAGATGCTATCTTGCCAATGCAGTAACCTCAGAGGGAAAATCTTCTCTTCCTGGTGGCATCTTTAGATTTCTCAGGATTCACCCAGTTAGACCAACTTGGTCACATGCCCATATCTGACCCAAATTCTGGGGTCATGGGGATTTGTTCATGGCCAGGGTTACCCTCTGAGGTACCATGGTGTCAGTTTAGAAATGGTGCTCCTTTTTCTTGGGAGAAGCAGCCTTGCACCGGGACTCGGGCTTGGGGGGGTGGGGGCAGGGATTTCAGCCCCTTTTGTGGGTACCACCTGCCCAGGTGTAGCCAGTGGTCTGGGATGTGCGGACTTCCAGGCCAGGGTCATGGATCCCAAATGCGGTGGCTTGCCTCACTCATAGCTCATGAGCCAAGAATGCAGGACAGAGGTTCCCCAAAGGGCACCCAGGGTGCTGTGGCCAGAAGGGAGACGTCATTCCTTCAGTTAGCATATTTCTATAAAGCACACATTGTGTGCCAGGGCTGCTCAGTGAAGACCGTGGACGGAGATCCCTGCCCTCATGGGACATCCAGCCTAGTTTGGGGGAAGAGACAAAACCAAAATCCATGCATTTATTAGTTACAGGTAATCATGACCGCAGAGCTGTGGAGAAAAGGAAGCAGAACAGGGGACAGTGTGCAGCGCCAGATGGGCAGCCATGGCCGGGCAGCGATGGCCTCACGGACAGGCTGATGTCTGAGCAGAGGGAGGGGGTGAACCGCATGACTGCTCAGGAAGAGGTTCCCAGGGAGCCCGCCCTCCTCCCCAGGGGCTGCTGGCTCCCTGCTGGTGCTCCACCAGCAGCAGCCGGGGAACACAAAGCAGCAGCCTCTAATGCAGACTCAGCTGTCAGGCTGCCTTCCTCCTCCCCAGCTGAGAGGACCCACAGGGACACAGTGGGAGGAGGAGGAGAAGCCTCGGGGTGAGGAGTGTGGGGAGAAGGGAGGTGGGGAGAGGGAAGGGAGGCCGTCAGCTTCCCTCAGAGCACCTCCAGGGCCCCGAGATGCCTCCACCAGCTTGAGTGCAAATCCACACCTTGTCTCCAATTATGCTTGGGTGCCCAAGGCAGGGCAGGCTGTGGGGTGAGAGGCCCGGTGCATCCCCAGGGCCAGGCTTTAAGCTGGCAAGATGGCCATGCCAGGAGGTCTGGGGGTGAGAGCACCAGGGAGGCTCAAAACCAGACCCAGGAGCCTGAAGGAGAACAAACACCTCTGCCCAGGGCTTCCCCAGGGAGGGGGGCGGTGCCGCTGAGACCCACTGCCAGCCCAGGGCTCGGGGCATTTTGGCAGAATACGTGTGCCCTGATTCCTTGCCTTTTCTAAATCCAGCCTGAACATCTGGAAGTTCTCGGTTCACATATTGTTGAAGCCTGGCTTGGAGACTGTTGAGCATTACTTTGCTAGCGTGTCAGATGAGTGCAATTGTGCGGTAGTTTGAGCATTCTTTGGCATTGTCTTTCCTTGGGATTGGGATGAAAATAGACCTTTTCCAGTCCTGTGGCCACTGCTGAGTTTTCCAAATTTTCTGGCACACTGAGTGCAGCACTTTCACAGCATCATCTTTTAGCCTATTTGGATCATAGAAAAAGCAAGAGAATTCCCGAAGAACATCTGCTTCGTTGACTACACTAAAGCCTTTGGTTGTGTGGATCACCACAAACTGGAAAATTCTTAAAGAGATGGAAATAGCAGACCACCTGACCTGCCTCCTGAGAAATCTGTATGCAGGTCAAGAAGCAACAGTTGGAACAGGACATGGAACAACAGATTGGTTCCAAATTGGGAAAGGAGTACATCAAGGCTGTATATTGTCACTCTGCTTATTTAATTTATATGCAGAGTACATCACATGAAATGCTGGACTGGATGAAGTACAGGCTGGAATCAAGATTGCTGGGAGAAACATCAATAACCTCAGAAATGCAGATGACTCCACCCTTATGGCAGAAAATGAAGAGGAACTAAAGAGCCTCTTGATGAAAGTGAAAGAGGAGAGTGAAAAAGCTGGCTTAAAACTCAACATTCAAAAAACGAAGATCATGGCATCTGGTCCCATCAGTTCATGGCAAATAGATGGGGAAACAATGGAAACAGTGACAGTCTTTATTTTCTTGGGTTCCAAAATCACTGCAGATGGTGACTGCAACCATGAAATTAAAAGACCCTTGTTCCTTGGAAGAAAAGCTATGACAAACCTAGACAGTATCTTAAAAAACAGAGACATTACTTTGCCAACAAAGGTCCATCTAGTCAAAGCTATGGTTTTTCCAGTAGTCATGTATGGATATGAGAGCTGGACCATAAAGAAGGCTGAGTGCTGAAGAAGTGATGTTTTTGAACTGTGGTGTTGGAGAAGACTCTGGAAAGTCCCTTGGACTGCAAGGAGATCAAACCAGTCAATCCTAAAGAAAATCAGTCCTGAATATTCATTGGAAGGACTGATGCTGAAGCTGGAACTGCAATACTTTGGCCACCTGACGTGAAGAACTCATTGGAAAAGACCCTGACACTGGGAAAGATCGAAGGCGAGAGAAGAAGGGGACGACAGAGGATGAGATGGTTAGACGGCATCATCGACTCGATGGACATGAGTTTGAGCAAACTGTGGGAGCTGGTGATGTATGGGGAAGCCTGGTGTGCTGTAATCCATGGGGTTGCAAAGAGTCAGACATGCCTGAGCAACTGAACGACAACATGTGTACTGGGTGTGCAAGTGTGTGCACAAGCAGGGGGTGCACTGACCAGGGTGGGCTGGGCTGTGTCGCCTTCTGTGTACTTGGGGGTGGAGCCTAGATCCTGCAGGATCACAGTGTATGCACAGGGATTATATGAGGCGTCTGACGTTAAGAATTTTTATCTGCTCCCTACACACCATTCCTTGTGGCATTTACTTCTCCAGACCTGCACAACCTCCAAGGCTGGTGAAATGCCACCAGTGAAATACCACCAAGCAAGGCCTAGAGTCTCCTGTGTTCCCTCCCTGCCTCCATCTCCTTCTCAACCACCTTCTTACCCAAGAATCAACAGTCTTAAGGGATGATGTTCATTAGCTCCAAAGACGTCTGTCTGAATCAAACAGGACTGGAGTCCTCCTGTCTCACATTAATTTTTGTAATAATGATGGTAAAACAGCTACCATTGATTGTCAATTACTGCACGCCAGGCACTATTCCAAATACTTGAGATCTCACTCAAGCCCCACCCCGAGAAGTCCAGTTCAGTAGTATTTTCCCCACCCATCATTTACAGATGGGGAAACTGAGGTTCAAGGTGGCCAGTGGGTGATCCAGATTGTGAGTGGTAGAGGCAGGATTTGAACTTAGGACGACCCATTCAGGGTAAAATCATCTTCCAATTCCAGGGTAGGAGTATGTGCCCAAGACAGCCAAGAAAACCCAGGAAGAAAGGAGGAATCGAGATTGACAAGGTGGAAGAGAGCAAAGGCTGTAAGCAAGTCAATGTGGTTCAGACTGTAGAATAACCAAACTAAATCTAGCAAAACATCACAGTGACCCCAGAATATAACCCCAGGAGGAATGAGACATTAATATTCCTGCCAGGTACTGGCAATGTTTAAAAATCACCTTTTTTTTTTTTTTTTTTTACTGTGGTTGTTGCTATTATTATGAATGATTGAGCAGGATCTATTCATTATCCCAGAGGAGATTGGAGCATTTACTTCTTACCCCAAACTATGAAGCATTTGGGGCAGGGAGGCATATCACACAGCATCATAGGGATTTTCCCAACCTGCTTTGCAAACTGCAACCCATTTTTGCAGACAAAAGAATGGAAGTGAAGAGGCCCAGGAATGGATATGCTAGAGCCACCCACCAAAGGAGAGACAGGGATGGAGGGAGAGAGGAGCAGCTCCAACTCAGGGCATCAGCAGCTGGTGCGGGGGAGGTGGTGTTTGGAAGGAAAATAAAGCGAAACTTCGGTGCATCACCTCCTGCGGGGGCCTTGGGCCCAGCAGATTTGTGGCCCGTAAGGCTCCCAGGGAGCCTGAAACTACACTTCCCTCCCTTTTTTTTTCCCGGGGAGCACTGAGAATTGTCTTGGGGCTGGGGGCCAGGTCTTCAGGCAGCTGAAGTCACCATCCCTCACCTGGATGGACCACAGTCAGTAAGTCATGGGGTTAGGAAACCACGAGTCCCCTCTCCCCATGGTTACTACAAGCCGAGCCTGCCACCTGCACAGAGACTGCCTCCTCGGGCAGATGAACCAAATGACAGGCTTTCAGCGAGCAGCTCCATGTTACTCCACGACCATCGGCGTGTACTGCAAGGCTGGCTCACACCTCTTCCCCAACCTTCTGGACAAAAGCATTGTCTGGTTCCACCCCCAGCTCTGTCCTGCTGCCAGACGCTCACCCTGGCTCACCCCTCCCACCCATCTCCTGGGTTCTCTGGGCCCCCTGCTGTGACCGGCTATTTTGTCATATTTTTATAGAAGAAGTGGCTTGATAAATATAAGAGTACAAAGATCAAGAACAAATGCATGTGGACCAACATACCCAGAATGGACAATTACTACATTTTATCCTACTTGTGCCTCTAGTTCTTTTTTAATAAAGGCAATACAAATTCGATAAATAAATGCAAATAAAGATAAAATTAAGATCCCTTATATTTCCCAGAATGTCCGATTCCCTCACCTTGGAGACAATTATGAATTTAGAGTGTACCCTTCTAAATCAGTAACTTTTAAAAAGTTAGTAAGTTTTTATCTTTTAGAGCATTTTAGGTTCACAGCAAAATTAAGCAGAAGGTAGGGAATTCCCATCTACCTTCTGCCCCTATGTGTGCACAGCCTCTCCCATTATCAGCATCCCCCGTCAGAGTGGGACACTTGTTACAATCCATGAGCCTACATTGACACATCGCTGTCGCCCAAAGTCCGCAGTTTACATTAGGGTTCACTCTTGGTGTGGCACATGTAAGGGTCAGGACGATGCACAGTGACATGTATTGATATATACACAGAGCAGTTTCAATGCCCTAAAAATCCTTTGTGCTCTACCTGTTCATCCCGCTCTCTGCCACAGACAGGTGGTTTTAATTTATTGTGGATCATGTTTTCCACTGGGCACCGTCTCATCGCTCAACTTGGCCTTGGCATTTTGGCTCAGGCCCTCTCCCCCCTCCACCTGGCCCATCCACTGCAGTGGAGACACCTGTGGGAGAAGAAGGGTCAGGGTGGGGACTGTCAGGGCTCAGACTGAGACGTGCTCCTTGCGAGATGCCCATAGACTGCCAAGCGGGGTGCAGCCGTTAGAGCAGATGGAGACTTCACATCCGGAGATCCAGAGAGAGAGAGAGAACTGGCAGCCTTATAACGTACAAGAACCAATGCCTCCTTAACTCGTTATGTCCCAGGCAGTCAAGTCGTGGGAGGGGCAGGGGCTTGTTACGGTTTAATCCTCCCTGTCTCTGGAAGATTCCCTGGAGCCCCGCAGGAGGGCTTTCCTTCCCTCCCCCACCCACTGCTGATATTTACTCTTCCACTATCCGCCCCTCTAAGTGCACAGCTTGTTTGTGAGATACGATAATAAAACCATCACATTATCACATTAGCAGTTTTCCTGCTGGGAATCTCCCCTCCTCCTCCGGGGTGGCAGGCACCCAAACGCAGTCCCCATCATCAGACTGTTAACACAGCTTACCTCCCTTCCAACAGGGAGGTAAGAAGCTTCCTGAGGCTTCCACAGACTCAAGAGTTGCTGACACGGGTTCTAGAAGGGTCTCCCTGCCAGATTGGTCTGGATGCCCCAAGAGACTTCAAGGACCAGCCAAGTTCTCCAACACCCCGTTTGACAGAAGGGAAGCCTGAGGTCCAGAGAGGGGTTGACTGCTCTCATTTTGCCAGTGACAAAACTGAGGCTCAGAAGGTTAAAACTAGGACGTGCTCAAATCCTGCCATGCTGGGGATGAGAGGACAGGTCTCCTGTTTCCCACACCAGTGCTCCCTCAGGGCCCGTCTTGCCTCTTCTCTGCAGGGAGAAAAGACCTTTCTCCCCAGTACGGTGGGTCAAAAGGAGACAGGACTCGGTGTGTGACACTGGTCCTTAGAGAGAGGGCTGGGCTTGCCTCTGTCCAGCAAATCCTGCCCACGCTCCCATCCTTCCCAAGTCCTCCTTCAGGAGGCCTGCCTGCTCCCAGGCCTCTCCCTGGATGCCCATGGTCTGTACCTCCCAAGTTAACTATTATTTCCCCACTGCCCCGAATTAAATACTCTGATTGGTCAGATCCCAATCATGTGGTAACTGGGACCACCAATGACTTTGCTCTGCCTCTATCCCCATGATCTACGTGAAAAGTAGGTTGCTTAGCAACCAGCTCCTGGTTAGCCACCCAGGGTCCTGAATATTGAATTATAGGAACCCTCAGCCTGGGATTTCAGGCAGCAGTGGCTGCTTGGAGGAGAGGACAGCAAGATGACCTTGGTTCAAATCCTGAGAGTGACACTTACTAAAAGATCCTGGGAAAATTACTCTATGTCTGTCCCCTCATCTGCGTGCATGCTAAGTTGTTCAGTGTGTGCAACTCAGTGTGACCCTATAGACTGTAGCCTGCCAGGCTCTTCTGTCCATGGGGTTCTCCAGGCAAGAACACTGGAGGGAGTTGCGTGCCCTCGTCCAGGGGATCTTCCCCACCCAGGTCCACATCTCTTGCATTGGCAGGGAGGTTCTTTACCACAAGCACCACCTGGGAAGATTCCCTCTAATAGAAATTGGAGATAATAACACTACCTGCCTCAGAGGGCTATTTAAGGATCAAACAAGATGATTTGTGATGGGGACTTGGAAGAATACCTCACCTATAATTAGGGCTCAGTAAAGAGAGCTAATGATTAACTGGCGTGAGGAGGAAGTGCCCCTTACTACATCTGGTCAGAACCCCCCTCTTTCCTGTCACCCCCCGGCACCTCATCCTCCCCATCCGGTCACTCCTTCCATTCCCGTCCACCTCCCCACCTGCCCTGTCACTCCCTCGTCTCCTAGGTAACAGGATGGGGAGAATTTCTAATAAGGATGACAGGCCATGTCACCTCCTCACCAAAAGCACCTTAATGCCTCCTCATGGCCTTCAAGTCCAGTTTCCTCAACCCGGTCTATGAGGTCCTGCAGGATCCAGACCACTCCCACTTCACCTCAGCCGCATGGGGATTTTCTCATTTCCAAACTTATGAAGTGTCAGGGCCCTTGTCCTTTGCAGTTCCCTTTGCCTGGAGCAGCCTTCCCCAGATATCATGTGATTCCCTAAGTTCATATGGGTTGTTTCTCAAATGTCACCTCTTCCAAGAAGCCTTCCTTGCGCATCTGATCTAAAAACCGCCTCCCCCTTTCCCTTTCTGTCCCTACCAGCCTGAGACCCATTTCTCCATGCCACTTCTCATGATCTGAAAGGGTCCTAGTTCGAGTTTGGGTTTTTGTTGTAAGAAGTGTTTGGGGCTTGGAGGGCATCGTTCAGACAAGGTGAGTCAAAAAGGAAAAAAGGCAAGTCGTAGGGCTTAGACTGGGTCCCTCAGACTGATGATCAAAGGGAAAGCTTTGCTGACCCTGATGAGCCAGCTGTGGGGTCCTTAGACACCAGAACCAATCACTGCTTGCTAAACGCTTTGCTAGGTCACCATGGAGGCTGCATCCCTTCTCCTGCACCTCAATGAGAGAAAAAGGACAAAGTTGGCCACCCACCCAACCTTTCAGACTTCTCCTGGAAGGCAGGAGGCCACCACCTGGTGAGTAATTCACCTGCAGTCAGCAGCCCCAAATGCTGCGTTGGCAAAAGGCAAACAGACTGAGAAACTGTTTCTTATTTTTAATCTGCTCAAAACCAGGGTCTTGAAGCTGTTGCTTTTCCATCCTACTCATTTTGGAGGCAATTAGCTGCTGGGTGTTCTTGCCGCCAGCTCCCTGAGTGTCTGCTTGTTCGGAGTGCTCATTCCTGCCCAAATCCACGGGCTGCGGAGAGCTTTGTTAATCCACTCTTAAACTACAATTTTTAACCAGCCTCTTAAATGATAGAGGCATTCGTGCATAAATAGCACGTGGTAAGCCTCCCCTTGGGACAGTAACCTGATTTATTGAAAATGCTGTAATTCCCAAGCCTTATATGTCAACATCTTTAACACAAAAAATATGATCTAATCTCTTTCCACCGCCCCGCCCTGCTGCAGACAGACAGCTCAGATGAGAGGCAGAGCACCTGGAAGACATCACTGTGAGGGGGTTAAGAAGCCAATTTTAAATATTTTTAATGAAACCAGGCCAGCCAACCAAAACTTGTTTTCCCCAGCATTGACTTTAAGACGGGTGGTAAAAAAAACAGAAACCAATTTCTTTCCATGACCAAACCTACCCACCACACTGGGCTGGGAGTGAGGTCACTCTGACACCTTTCCTCAGCTCATTAGAGTCACGAGAAAGCCCCTCCAGCCACAATGATGGAACTTAAATGCCAGTGCCCAAACCACCCTGTGCACCAGAAACTCAGCATTTCCCAAGTGTCACCCGTTCATATACACTTTGTGATTGCTGTTCTGGGGCCATTTTAAGGCACTAATTGGACTGTTATTTAGTATGGGCTTTAAATGGGCTCACTCTTTAAAATTTGAGCCTCCAACCAAGCAACATTGTCCGTGGAAGCATGGATTTGATGTGCTAGTTGTATACATTTTTCTTTCAAACTTTAAAGAAATAGCAGAATAAATGATGCTTGCTGGCATGCCAGGTTCTACTGGTGTGTTCTCTGCAGTACACTTGGAGAGTGAAAAATGCACGCCTTTCTCCAAAGTTCAGAGCAGACAGTGTTGACTAGGACTTAGAGGGTGTCTGGTACTTTGAAGATTCAGACATGGAGGCTGTCTGGGAGCCATTGCACACAGCGCCCCCTTCATACCAAATGCCTGCAGCGCCTCTCCTTCTAAGAAGACACAGGAGCCAGGCTTACAATGGAGAGCTAAGGAGATGATTTCTTCCTGCATGTTTTGCTTTGTTTTTGTGGGCTCAGTCACTCAGTTGTGTCCGACTCTTTGTGACCCCCTGGGCTGTAGCCTGTCAGGTTCAGAGCTCTGTGCATGGGATTTTCCAGGCAAGAATATTGGAGTGGGTTGCCATTTTCTCCTCCAGGGGATCTTGCCAACCCAGGGATCGAACCCATGTCTCCTGCATTGCAGGCAAATTCTTTACCACTGAGCCACTAGGTAGATAACTAGATTTTGTGAAGGTAGGAGTTCTTTGGAAAAGTAGAGGAAAGGGGGTTGGAACTGTGAGAACAAAGCTGGAGTCTGTAAACCAGGGTCTGACTTAAATCTGTGTCTGGGCCGTGCCATCTCTCATCTGGACCACTGCCCAAGTCTCCTAACTGGGCTTTGGGCATCCATCCTACTCCCTCACCCTGTGCATCCCACTTGGCAGCCAGGGCTCTTTAGATACATTGAGTCAGGTCATCATATTTCATCACTCAAAATCCTCTAGTGACCTAACCTCTCAAACAGAATAACAGCCAAGGTCTTCACAGTGGCCCATAAGGCCCTATGTGATCGGGCCACCCCCAACCACATCCTCTCTGCAACCCCAGTTCCTACCGCTCTCCTGCTCCTTCACTCTGCTCCAACCACACAGGCCTCCTTGCTGCTGCTTAAAATCATCGAAGCTGTCTCAGGGCCTTTGCACTTGCTGGTCCCACTACCTGGACAGCTCCTCCCCTTTATCTGCATGACTCAGTTCTCTCACCTCCATCTCTGTAGATGTCCCCTCCTCGCCCTCCCTGACCACCCCCCCCAACTCAGGAGAGCCCCCGTCTCTAATGACTCAGTTTACCTCGCTTCTCTTCTCAATGCATCTATAGTACATGCACCTCTCTTGTCTGTAAGTAAATGAGGGGACTGTTCTCAGAGAACACACATCAAAGTGGTCCTGGCTCTGGGCTGAGGAGTGAAAAGTGGGAGGCAAGTGAAGGGTTTCATGTTATTTAAATACTTAAAGTATAATTGTGTTATTCTTGTAACTAAGAATATGGAGAGAGGGGTCGGTGAGGAAAAAGAACTGCCTGGAATCAAGTAGACCTGGGAAGAACTAAGATGACGGGGACTCTGTAGACCTGTCTCAGAGCTGAGGGCCAGCATGCTCTGGACGGAGCCTGGGATATGCCGGGAGATGGGTGCGAGAAGAGGCCGGCTCTCAGTGCCAGGACCACAGGCAACTGTGAACAGTAAACAGGAGGGACAGCCCAGAGACTCCAGAGGCTTTTTGTTAGGCTTTTATGATGCTTTCAAAGTGGAATTAATTGCCCATATTTTAAAAGTTAGGAGATGCTGCATACAGGTCTGGCTCTCTGCCTTCTCTTGCTGGAATGTGTGGTCACAGGTGAGAAACAGTCCATCTCTTTCTTGGGGTATGGGCTCTTCCGTTCTCCATAGTCCCTGTCTCTTGTTACTGCCTCCTCAATTCTGAGGCCAGTGACCTTTATCATTATATTCGGGTTGCTACAATTCTTCCAAAAGAGTCTAGAGGGAGCTAACATATGTCTTTATCAAGCACATGCACATTTATAGATTAGCTGTCAACTTTTTTTTTAACTGAATGATTTTGCAAAGCAACTTCCAGCTCTGCCTGAAAAGCTGGAAGCCTATCTCTGTGTCCCCCTTTCCCCAGGGGGACAGTTGGCGGAGGTGTAGCAGGACTGCTCGAGACTAGACACGTCCTCACCAGCCCACCCAGGCCTCTGTTTCCAGTTCTCTATTTCACGTTACCTCTACCCCCTAGCCTGTTAGACACACTGAGTTTGCAACCTCTGGCTCCAGCTGAAGAGATAATTAATCCCGCGTGTGTTCACAAGAGGCAGAGAGGCTGCAGGGCTTAGGGCTGGGGCTGGAGCTGGGGCAGTTTCAGGTACAGACTAAGGCCAGACCTTGCCCTGGACAGGCTCTGGGTGGGGGTCATGAACTCGGGCCACAGCTGGGGAAGCACGTGCGTCCTGTAGCAGCCTCCAGCCGCTGGTGGCCACCTGCCAGGCTGGAATTTAAGCGACAGCCCTCGACTGGCCCTCAGCTGGCCCTTGAGTGTCCCTGGATGACCACACTGTCACTGGCTCAGATTGTAAGCTGCCAGCTCGTGGCAACACCTGCTGAACGGCCACATCAGGCTAGGCCCCATCAGACTGAGGGCCCCAGCAGCGGGGTGAGGGGAAGGCCTGGGAAACAGACAGCAGCAATCAGAGGCCACCTTGGGCCCAGGGACTCCATTGCTTCCCGAGCAGTTACATTCTATCCCCTCCTCCTGTTGGAGCGTTCTCACTGCTGTCAGTTGGTCAACAACTGCTGTGCTTGCAACTCAATCCAGAAAAATCCACTGGATTCCTGGGACCCGCTTCTCAGGCGAGGTTTCCTCGTGGTGGTGGCAGAGGAGGATCAATTCCTGACCCTTGGAGATTGCTAAATAAAGTTTAAAATTACTGTTAGTTTTAGCTACAAAAAACCAAGACTCAAAATTAACTTTGGGTTTTGGAACCAGTTAAGCAGATGTTGAAGAGGCAGTACTGGAATTTCATTAATGAACATTGGACTGAAAAAAATCAGAAAAATCATGCAGTTTTTTTTTCCTCTGCCTTCTGCTGGCTCTGGCTGCAGAAGCTTCCAGAACATTCTGCTCCAGTCATTCTCAGTGGAGGAGAGGTGCCCTGGGGGAGGGCGAGTAGGTCATGCATATCACAATGGTACTCAGCGATCACTGGTCATTTTCATTTCTTGAGAGAGACTCTGCCCAGACCTTGTCCTTTTCTGATTCCCTCACTTGTGATTCAATGAGGCTGTATCCTCAGCAGCGGGATTTCTGTTCAATCAAACATATCCTATAAAGAGTGTTTCCAAGTCTAGGGGAAGTTGACCAGTCACTGGCCTGGTAGACCATGCCCACAAAGCCACTTACTGCCCATCCTTATCCCTCCTCCCCTGGTCGCCCATCTCTGTAAATGGCACCACCATCTGCCCAAGAGCCAAAAACCTCAGAGTCATCCTTGACTCTCCTTCCTGCCCCTCCCCCTTGTAATCCATCAGCAAGCCCTTCTGGTCCAACCTTCAAAACAAAACCTGCTCCATCCCCCCACCCTCTCCCCCTGCAGCACCCCCATCTTCTCCCACTAGGGCAGCTGGTCTACCTCATTCCAATCTTATCCCTGGGTCCCTTTCCAACTGCAGCCAGAGTGAGGCTTTGAAAACACAAAGCAGATATTATTCAACTGCTGAGAAAATGTCAGTGGCTTTTAAACGCCCTTAGGATGGAATCCAAACCCTCTTGCATGGCCCAGCAGGCCTTGCCTGAAGCCTCTTTGCTGATGGGCCTGCCCTCATCTCAGCCCTCATTCCCCTGCCTCCAGGGGAGTGAATGTGGGGAGGAGGGATTGGTCAGGCCTGAGTCACAGAGTTGTACGTGCTTTTTCCCTGTATACCAGAGTGCTGTCGTTTAAGGACATTCTCAAAAGCAAACAGTGAGGGGAGGGGGGAGTGCAGGTTTTTAATCTATTTTTGCAGGGGGGCTCTTGAAGTTGGCAATCTAAGAGGATCTCTAAAAGGAAACATCTCTACCTCGTATGAACACTTGGGAAAGTGAGTCATGATGAAACAATGCAGAATATACTAGGGCTTGGGGTCTGTCTCCTTAACCTCAGACACCAGAGCCACCACCGTACGGTGCCCATGTAAGCGTGGCCTCAACATTAAAAGCCTGTGACTCACACTTGAGAAATTTGTTTTTTGCCCCATCTCCATCCTGCTGATTAGGTCAAGGAGAAGGTGTCAGTGAGGAGCACCTTCATCTCCAGTGATGCCTCTCTTTTTCTCACTCTCATAAATAAAGCCCTATCAGCTATCATGGGAGGCAGGAACTTGCTGAAGATTAATAACTGTTTTCATTGTACTTGGTTTTACAACAAACTTCTCCTTATTTTAGTGACTATTGGCTTCCTCTTCACAGTCTGGATATAAAATTAAAACAAAATTCCTAAAAATAAAATAAAATAAAAATAAATAAATAAAATTCCTTGAGCATAAAAATACAAGTCCAGAAAAGTCTGAATAATAGAGGTGGCACCTGGTTATTGCAAAACCAGTGCAGTTGTGAAGCTCCAATACTTTTGCTGCCCGATGCGAAGAACTGACTCATTGGAAGGGACCCTGGTGCTGGGAAAGATTGAGCAGGAGGAGAAGGGGATGACAGAAGATGAGATGGTTGGATGGTATATCCAACTCGATGGATATAAGTTTGAGCAGGCTCCAGGAGTTGGTGATGGACAGGGAGGCCTGGCGTGCCACAGTCCATGGGGTCACAGAAAGTCAGACACGACTGAGCAACTGAACTGAACTGAGTGTAATTGTGTGTGCCTGGCTGATGGTGGGGAACCCAGAGCTACACTGGTTGTTCCTCAAGGCAAGAGCTATGAATCATTCTGTGTCCTAGAGTCTGGCCCCCAAAGATCCGCCTGGATTGGATTAAGCCAGTAATACCTGTTTCACAGGTGTCCCTGGAAGAGTCCACTATTCTCACAGCTTCCCTGCCAAAGAATGGAAGGTCTGGATCCACCCCGAGTTTCTCTCTTATCAGGATAAGAAGACTTCATCCGTTCCTCCCTCCCATCCATACCTCCCTCCCAGTTAGGAAGCAGGAGGAGTCCTTTTTCCTGCTGTGCCCCAATCAACCCCAAGTTAGAAGGCTGGGGGATGGCAGTTCACCATCCCTGGGCCTGGAAGGAAGCCTGGGATGACCTTGGTCTAGAAGTCTTCAGCTCAGAGAGCCACCAGAACTGCAGCTTGGATGAGCAGAAAGTAGTAATGACATTTCTTCCAGACGTCCACCTCCACGTGCCAGCCTCACCTGCCTGTGAGAAAACAAGAAAACATTTTGGGGCTGATCATCATTGACCTGGTCCTGTTTAAAGATTCAGGAGGTCTATATTCTGTGTTACCCACATCCTGGAAGGAACTTGGCCACCTTCAAAGTCCAGTTCAGCTGCTAGAGAGGAAGTCCCAGCTCTATCGGAACAGGAAAGGTTCCCAGGCACTGGCCTAAGAGGTGGGCTGCCGACGCCACAGATGTGAGGGGCTCTAAGACACATCTCCTTGAACTCGTCTTCAGAAACTCTTACCTGGGGTCCAGGGATGCACACGTACAGACATTCTCAGCAACATTACTCGTAATAGTGAAAGGTAACCTTTCATATGGAAACAGCTCAGTATCAATGAAACCAGGAGACTGCTGAAACACTACAGTGATTAGGAACATGGGCTCTGGGTTCAAATACTGGCTCTGCCACTCCACTAAATACTTATGTACATTCATATACCTATATTGGGCTTCTCTGGTGGCTCAGACAGCAAAGAACCTGCCTGCAATGCGGGAGACCTGGGTTTTAACCCTGGGTCGAGAAGATCCCCTGGAGAAGGGAATGGCTATCCACTCCAATGTTCTTGCCTGGAGAATTCCATGGACAGAGTTGCCTGGAGAGCTACAGTCCATGTCTCAAAGAGTCAGACATGACTGAGTGACTAACACTTTCACCTTCACACTTATGTACAAATACACAGACATACACACACACACAGATTTTTCCAGTCATCCACAATTTCTCTTATTCTGCTGTGTTCATATCATACCCATAGCTCTTGTTCTTAGACTGGCATGTTTTGTTGGTTTCCATTAAGAGTCCCCAATGCAAAATGATAACCCAGGCCTATGATTTAGCCTATTTTGACCACAGATTCTCCAACAAGCATTTATGGATCCCAAGAGAGAAATTCTTGTGTTCAATCACCATCCTTGTGCTTCAGGTAAAAATTCTAGGAGATGCTGTCTCTCTTTCTCTGCACCTTGATCCCCCAAACCCAAGGCCAGCCTGGCTCCTTATCATCTGGGCTCTGCAGGCCATCATCACCTCTCTGAGGACCTGTCTTCCTCCTTCCCTGCTTCAGTCCTCACCCCTGACTGTGCTTCCTCCACGTGAGGACAGAGGGGTCTTACTGGAACCTAAGACAGGCATGTCCCTCCTGTTTAAACCCCCCCCAACCCACGCCTCTTTCCTTAGAGTAAAACCCAGACCTCACCGCAGCGCACGGAGCCCCAAGTACCATGGCCCCTGCTGCCCTTTCTCTCCTGTGCGCTTCGCAAAGTTCGGTCTGGAAACAAAGCTCCCACCACACTGTTTACGGAAACAGCCCCCACCCATGACCCCATGTGGCCCATACTAAATGCCACCACGTTGTTAAATGCCAAATTGTTGATGTAAGCCCTGGAATTTGACTGCTTCCTAGCTGCAAATTCTTTTTGAAAACTGTCTGGGCAACATCTATATGCATGATCATTAATACATATTTGTTATACGAGGAGCACCTTGGTTTCATACAAATCACCTACTCTCAGCAGCTGGAAGGCTGAGTCATGGTTTTAATACTGAATCTTAAAAGGCCACAGATTTGCAATTGTATCATCACCACAATTTAAGAATTCATTGCCAAGTCTTACCTAGAAAATCTTTATATTTTCTGCCAGCAACAATATTCCAAACTCAGTTATCCTTTGAGAGTGGACAGAGGCCTCAGCCTCACCTGATCAGTGGCTGGAACTTCTTACCACACACGGGAGCCTCCAAGAGCTATTGTCTCCAATCTCATATTCAACTCCCTTCCTAGATTCATTACGCTCTAGCCACACTTGCCTTCTTAGTTCTGCCCCAGGTCCTTTGCATGTGCAAAGACAGTACCTGCAAAAATCACTGAACCCCTATCCAGTATCTTCAGCTGTGGAGAGCAGACAAATAGGAGATGGAGGGGGTTGCGATCTCTTGCGTCTCAGGATATTAAGTTGTGTTTTGTTGTTGGAATTGTTTCCCCTTGCCACCATAATTACAGATCTAAAGAAAACCAATCAGGTGGATATTTACACAAAGGCAGCCCAATGCCAGCCCTCAGATAATGATTTATATTAACACCTTCTGGCATGAACAATGAGAGTTTCTTTGAACAGTTGAAGCTATAGTGGAGCAAAGACTTAACTTTGCTAAAATCAAAAGAAAAATATTTGAAATTTTCTTGGTCAATAGACTGGCAGAAAAGTCTTTGGAGACCACTTCTGTAGACAGAATTTCTCCTCCCGGGCCCTGCTGGCAATATTGGTGGTAGCCCAAGACCCAAGTCAGATCATTAGGCTGTCTCCAAACCATCCAACCAATGCAACAGACAAATCATTCCCCAGAGAAAAAAAGGAGGAAACCCGATCTGGAGGAGCAGACTTTTCTGGTCATCTCCTTTCACAGGTACCATGGAGGATGTAGAAGTGATCGGATGCAGCCCCAGCTTTCAGGTAGCAGGTAATTCAGGGGAGGAGTCTGGGTGAGCACAGCCAGGGAAAGCATCTGCTTTGGGCTGGATGACTCTTAGTTCCTTGCTGTGTCGTTCACCAGTTAACAAGCCAGGGAGGGACCTCAGTTTCTTCAAGTATAAAACAGGGAGACACAGCTATTACAAGCACTGAAGCCAATGGGGATGTGTGTGAAGGCCTCCTGTCAACAGGTCCCATAACAAAAATTCTTGCTAGTTTTAAATTCCAGGGACAGCCACAGCCACCTAAGGGGTTTCCCTCTTCCTCCCCAACCCCTGCCCCAACCCGCCTTCTTCCCCAGGGCAGCCAGCAGGCTCTTTCTAAAGCTCAGATCCAAGCATATAACTGAGTAGGGCCTGGACGAGCTGAGACCAGCGAGGCTCCCAGGGTGCAGGTTGGAAGGGGCACCCGCTCCAGGAGGACAGGCGTAAGGCACTCAGCGCACTCAGTCCAGCCTGGTCACTTGCCTGCTCAGGTTAAAAATGGGTGTTAATAGAATATTCTTCTTCACTTCATGAGTTTCTTAAATCATGTGTGATGGCTGAAACAAAAATAATCACATCACGTGATGTACTGCTCATAAAAAGCACTTCAGAAACTTGTATTTTTTTCCCCAGAATGTAATCTTTTTATTGAAGTAGTATGTGATACAGGTTTATTTGTATTTATTTCCTAGCCACACAGTGCGGATGTGGGATCTTAGTTCCCTGACCAGGGATCAACCCCAAGGCCCCTGCAGTGAAGCGGAAGTGGCAGTCTTAACCTCTGGATCACCAGGGAAGTCCCAACAATTGTATTTTTAAAGTGGGAAAGATAAAGGGAAGGCTTCTTACTTAACTTGCAGTGTTAAAGCATTGATAGCAGCATGTTAATTCACGTACATGCATACTGTAATACCTAAGCAATCACTGAGAAAAATATAAAACAAAATACTGTAAAATATTATAAATAAAATAAAATTTAAAAAACATTAAAAAAATCCTCAGGAAGCCAAGAAAATAGAAAGAGGGAACAAATTAAAAATAAAAATTTAAAGGGCAGACTTTAGTCCTAACCCATCAATAATTAAAGTGCCAATGGCTTAAATATATCAAAAGAGGACCAGAGTGGATTAAAAAATACCACTCAAATTGCATGCAGTGTGCAAGAAACTCACTTTGAAACTAATATAGGTAGGCTACAAGAATGAATAAAGTGTGATGTAAACATTACTTTAATAAAAGCAGGAGTGGTTATATTGGTCATCGATTAAGTAGACATCAGGCAAAGAAAATCACTAGAGATGACAAGGGGCATTGTATAATGATAAGATCAATCCTCCTAGAAGACGTAGTTATCCTAAGTGTGTGTGCGCCAAACAACAGAGCTTCAAATTACAGGAAGCAAAACTGATGACACCGAAAGGAGAGACAGATAAATCCATAATCATAGCTGGAGACCTCAACGTCTAACGCATCAGTATTTGACACCCTCTATCAGTAATTTCCATATCTAGCAGACAGAAAATCACTGAAGATATAGTTAAACTGAACAGCACCATCAATCAGCTGGACCTAATTGACATTTATAGACTATTTCATCCAACAACAAAATATACATCTTCCCAAGGCCACATGGAACATTTACCAAGGGAGTCCATATCCTGATGCATAAAGCAAATTTAACACATTTAAAAGAATTCAAATCATTAATAGTATATTTTCTCATCATAATGGAATCAAACTAGAAGTGGAAATCAATAACAAAGACAACAGGAAAATCTTCAAACATGAATATTAGACAGTACACTTCTATATAGCCATGAGTCAAAGTGGAGGTCTCAAAAGAGAATTTTAAGAACACATAGAATTGAATGAAGATGAAAATACGACATACCAAAATTTGTGAGAGGTGGCTAAAATCATACTGAGAGGAATTTAGAGTACTAAATGCTTACATTAAGTAAGGAAAGAGCTCAAATTAGTAATCTAAGTTATTAGTTCAAGAAACTAGATAAAGATAAGCAAAGTAAACCCAAAGTGAGCAGAAGGAAGAAAATAGTGAAGAGCAGGATTCAATGAAATGGAAGATAAAGACAATAGGGGGAAAAAAAGCAATGAAAAAAGAACAGCTTCTTTGAAAATATCAATAAAACTGATAAACTTCTAGCAAGACTGACAAAAAAGAGAAGAAACAGCTCACTAACACCAGGAATAAAACAGTATCACTGCAGATCATCCAGCCATCAATGGGATAAGGGGAAGCGATAAACAACTTAATGGTCATGAATTTTATACTTTAGAGAAATGGACCAATTATTCAAAAACCACAAACGACCAGACTCAATCAAGATGGAACAGGTAACTTGAATAGTCCTAAAACTATTTATGAAATTGCTTTTGTAATTAAAAAGCTACTGAAAAAGAAATCTCCAGATTGTTTCACTGGATAATTTTATCTAACATTGAAAAAAAAAATTTAACACCAACTTTACACAACCTCTTACAGAAAATGGAAGAAACACTTACCAGCTCATTTTATGAGTCCCGTATTACCTTGATGCCTAAGTCAGACAGAAACAATTCAAAAATAGAAAACTACAGGCCAATATCTTTCATGAATTTAAACACAGACTTCTCAAATATATTAGCAAATTGAATACAACAATGTATAAAGAGAATTTTATAATATGAGCAAGTGGGATTTTTTTTCCCTCAGGTATGCAAGACTGGTTCAACGGTCAAGAAAAAAAAAAATCAATGTCATCCCCAAAAAATCATTTTATTGAAGAAAAAGCATCTGTTCATGATAAAAGTACCCAGAAACCAGGAAAAGGGGGTAACTTTCTCACAAAGAACATTAAAAACTCCTTCACATGCAAAGGTCCAACATGCCTCCAGCCGAGCCTTTCTCCTTCCACCTCACCTTGCGCTGCTAATGAGGATGCTAAATTACGCACCTGGACAGACAGTTGCGATGAGCTCTATCCTCCACATGTGGGACAAACAAAGCTGGGAGAACTTCTCTCACCAGGTGAGTGGTCTTCAGTCTCCTCCCCACCCCATTTCTATGTAGAATGAATGGTTTCAATTTAATTAAAACCCTCCAGTGACTCTGTGGCTTCCCTGTTAGCTCAGCGTAAAGAATCCTCCAGAAATGCAGGAGACCCCATTTGGATTTCCTGGGTTGGTAAGATCCCCTGGAGAAGGGACAGGCTACCCACTTCAGTATTCTTGGGCTTCCCTGGTGGCTCAGATGGTAAAGAATCCACCTGCAATGTGGGAGACCTGGGTTGGGAAGATCCCCTGAAGGAGGGTATGGCAACCCACTCCAGTCTTCTTGCCTGGAGAATCCCCATGGACAGAGGAATCTGGCGAGCTACAGTCCATAGGGTTGCAAAGAGTTGGACATGACTGAGTGACTAAACATGTACACACACATAGGCTCTGTAAAGGGGAGTGGAGATGCAGCAAGAAATCCCCATCGCTATTAACTACAAGAAGAGAGCAACTCTTCCTGCTCTGGGGAGAGGCACGGGGTGTCCTCCAGGGGAAGCCCATCCTCCCTACTTCGCTGGCCCCCAGAGAACCCGCTTGAGAACATCCTTCCTTCTGTGTCCCAAAGGAAGCCAGAGCGACACTGCGGGAAAGGGGCAGTGGATAGATCGAGAGGCGCGTGGGCAGGCTCCCGGACATGCACAGACGCGCAAATACCAAGATTCAAGCGGAAGCTGAGTGTCATGACTTGGTTAATTAAATATTGACTTTTAACTCAAAAAGTGATTAAGACAAGTTGCAGAAAAGGCTGCCCAGAGAGGAGAGAGGGCAGGGAATATTCAGAACTCTCAGGACTGTGGAGAAGGAGAAAGGGGATTGTCAAAAGGGGCTTGTCCTACTGTGTGCTTCCCAGGTGGCGCTAGTGGTAACGAACGCTTGCCAATGCACGAGATGTAAAAGATGTCCAGACCCTGAGCTGGGAAGATCCCTTGGAGGAGGGCCTGGCAATCCACTCCAGTATTCTTGCCTGGAGAATCCCATGGACAGAGGAGCCTGGTGGGCTGCAGTCCATAGGGTTGCAAAGAGTCGGACACGACTGAAGCAACTTAACACACACTTACTGTATGCAGGGGGTGTGGTCTGCAGCCTCTTGGTAGATAGGAAATTGCAGACAGAGGTCATTGGGCAAAACTAGGATTTGTGGCTATCTGCTTACGTTTAGATAACATCTTTTTTCCCAGTTGCCCTCCAAGTATACCAGGAGCTTTGGGCCCCCAGGAATTAAATTGTTTCTCTGAATTTTCCTGGAACATAATGTGGTACCTGGCAAGAGAGAGCACTCTATAAACATTTGCAGAACGAATGGATGAACTACTGAACAAAGTCTCTTGATCCTTACCGGTCGGGGCACTCTGGCCAGTTGTCCGCGTCAGGAGGAGACCAGGGACAAAAGGGTCCCACTTGCGGCCACTGGGTCTGGTCCATTGGCAGGCAAGCTGGCCCCTGAGTACCCCGAGTGGTCAGATGTCAGTCTCAGCGAAGAGGAGTGTCACGGACAACTGGCCAGAGTGCCCTGACCGGTAAGGAACAGAGACTTTATTGACCTCTCTCCCCTTTCCTCTCCTTAACCCTTCCTATCCTTCCCCGTTTTTCTAGTTCCCCCGTCCTGGATGCAGGAATCTGGTCGAGGGGCCCTCAGCCTGAGCTAAGGATTGGAGACTGATCACCTCCTCTCGGCAGAGAACTCGAATTCCGGTTCTGGTATGGTCTCATTTCTGGTAGGGCCGAGTTCCAGTCCTCCCTTCTCTGGAGACCCAGGGAAAAGCCCCATAACGCCTGGGTGTCTGTAGGAGGCAGGAGACGTCTGTAAGGCCACCCCTTTGGCCCCGCCTCTCCCTCTCCTCTTCCTTCTTTCAACCTAGCTTCCTTTCCTCCCTTGAAATATTTGATGTTAGTACTTGGCTCTGAAGTTCTGTGTCTCTATAGGAGGTTTTCTGAGAGACTGTATTCTTGTATTTAAGGGCTTCCCTGGTGGTGCAGAGGTTAAAGCGTCCGCCTGCAATGTGGGAGAACTGGGTTCGATCCCTGGGTCAGGAAGATCCCCTGGAGAAGGAAATGGCAACCCACTCCAGTATTCTTGCCTGGAGAATCCCATGGGCGGAGGAGCTTGGTGGGCTACAGTCCATGGGTCGCAAAGAGTCGGACATGACTGAGCGACTTCACTTTCACTGAACAAACAATGGCAGTAAGTGTGCAAGAGCAAGCGTGCATATGTGCAAGTATAAGCACATATGTGTGTCCACTGCAGGCAGATGCTATGGATCCAGCTTCAGGTCAGGACTTAACTCACCAGCTCAGACACTCGCAGGATCGGAGGATCTGCAGAGTGTCCTCCGCTCATGTTTCTTCCCCGTAGCTCACTTCACAGTTCTCTGGGTCCAAGGCCTCAGCCTAAATTTCCCAGGTTCCCTGCAGGCAGGTGGGGATTCCTGGCCCCATTCGGGAGCACAGGTTCCTCCTGGGAAACATGAGAGGCCTCAGGGGCTCAGGTGCCCCCCAGCCTGGGAAGTCGCTCAGCCACGACTGGGCGGGGACCTGGGTGGGGCCTCAGGATAATTCTCAGAACCTCCCACCTCCAGATTCTGTGGCCTCTGCTGTGTCCAACCCCACCATCCGGGACAGCCTTTGTCCTGTGTCCCTCCTCACCCCGACGTCATCTCTCGCTGTGATCCTCCTGGTCCTGGCTGGATAGTCAGGCTTTTCAGGCTCCTCACGCCACTCCCCACCTCCTCATTGGTTTAACCTCGAGGGGACTTTCCCCTCGACACCCACAAGCCTGTTTTCCTCCTCTGGCCAATTCCCTTTGTGCAGAACGCCCATCTATATCTATCTGGCTGACCCTTAATGCTCTTCTATTTCCTGGATTCCTATGCAACAGTTAAAAAAATCATTCTTGTTATTTATTTTTTTAAATCTCTATCAAGAGCTGAAAAGATACCTGGGCCATTTTAGCTTGAGCATTTTCGGCCAAGTTTAGGTTTCAGCGAAGGGATTTTATGAAGGTTGTAAAAGTCAGTCTTTCACCAAGTCAAACAAATTGGCATATGCAACAGAAAGGTTAAAAGTAGGAAAAATAGCTGCAGCCTGGCAGGGTCACTCAGGGGAGGGCAGACACAGAGCTGGAGCAAGGGGGCTGTAACAGTTGCTTTTCAAGAACAAAAGATGCTACAGGAGTCACCCTCAGAGTGAGGATTCAAACTCCTCAGCTCATGGAGTGGGGACTGGCCATGTGTTTTAAAATAGAAATGCCAGTATCATCTACAACAAACTCATGTTAATTCTGCCCGAGTTTTCATTTAGACATAAACTGTCTTGTATGTAGGACTGTAATTGCATTAGGGGAAAAAAAATCTGTTTATATGTCTTGAGAAATTATGATAATGAAAAATAACAGCACAACCCCCCATTAAGTCAGAAGAAAGATAATTGTATTTCATGCTGCCTCCCTGAGCTGTGCGTTGACATAGAGATGGAATTATTTCAGCAAAATAGGGCTCATCTTTGCAAAGAGCCATTTCCCCCCTTAATTACACCTAACTGAATAGTCTGCTTTATACTAATACCCAGTGCTTAACAGCGCATCTTCATGAAGGGAGATGGGAGAATTATAAACTGGCTTCACTAGTCACCCACGTGCTATTTTATGTATGACCTCAGAGAGTGATGGTGATGACTCTAAATTCTCACCATCACCAGTTAAGACACTGCTCTGAGATCATAAAGGTGGCAGTTTGCTTGCTTTATTATCTACCAATAATTCTCTTTTGGATAAGCAGATGAGAAGATTAAACATGTGGATTTCCCTGGGTGATGAAACAGACACACAAGCATTAGTGCCCTGGTAATTGTCTATTACTGGACTTCGCTGGTGGCTCAGTGGTAAAGAGTCTGCCTGCCAATGCAGGAGACGTGGGTTTGATCCCTGGGTTGGGAAGATCCTCTGGAAAGGGAAATTGCAACCCATTCCAGTATTCTTGCCTGGAAAATTCGATAGGCAGAGAAGCCTGGCAGGCTACAGTCCATGAGTCGCAAAATAGCCGGACACAACTTACTGACTAAACAACGACTGTGGCAAAATATCGTGTATTATAACAAGTCACGTCGGGCTTCCCTCGTAGCTCAGTTGGTAAAGAATCTGCCTGCAGTGCAGGAGACCCGGGTTCGATTCCAGGGTCTGGAAGATCCCCTGGAGAAGGAAATGGCAACCCACTCCAGTATTCTTGCCTGGAGAATCCCATGGATAGAGGAGCCTGGCGGGCTGCAGTCCATGGGGTTGCAAGAGTCAGACACAAGTTAGCGACTAAACCACCACCACCGTAATGAGTAATACCCTGGGCTGCTCGGCTATAAATCTCTATGGGCAAAGTCCAGCTTGGGGGCTTGGTGGGTAATAGGTTTCTGAAGGGTTTGAAAAACAGATTCCATTGGACAATAAGTGCAGTTCGATTTGGGTCTCCCTGTGTAACAGCATGTCTTGTTTCACAATCACTTTCCAGAAAATTTGCTGAATGAGCTGATTAACAGGATTGCTGATTTAATAAAAGCAGAGCAGAGCAGCCCTAGGGCTGAAATTCTAATTAATCTGACTGCCAACCACCATCCCATCCCCAGGCCCCAGTTTCCTTGAATCCTTCTGGAACTGTGAGTCTCTCTCCTCCTCTTCTCCTTTCAAAGGCTCACGTGACTACATTGGTTCCACCTGAATAACCTGGGAAAATCTCATTATAGTCCCAAGTTCCAGGGGTTAGAGCATGAGCGTCCTTGGAGAGCAATTATTTTGCTTATTTCCACACGTGGATGCATGTGGAAGGGTTTCCCAGGTGGCTCAGTGGTAAAGAATCTGCCTGCCAATGCAGGAGACGTGGGTTCAATCCCTGGGTTGGGAAGATCTCCTGGAGAAAGAAATGGCAATCCACTCCAATATTCTTGCCCATGGACAGAGAAGTCTGGCAGGCTGCAGTCCACGGGGTCACAAAAGAGCCGGAGACGGCGACTAAACAAATGCATGTAGAAAGTGCACTTCAGACAGGAAGCAGTAGAGGCAAAGGCTGTGAAACACTAACGAACTTAATTTGTTCAAGGAGCTTTAAGGGACCATCATAGCTGGGCAGGTGAACTTGGAGAAGAGGGGCGGGTGGTGAGGTCAGAGATACAGTGAGTTCCAGATCAAAGAAAGCTTTGTGGACAGTAGGAACGTGTTCGGGTTATGTTTCAAGTGCCAGTGAAACTCACTGGAACATTTTAAGCAGGGGTGTATACCTATTTTTTTTTTTAAGATGATGGGCTTCTGTGTGGCACAAAGCAAGGATGAAGTGAGAAGGCCATGGTCACGGACCATAGTGACTTGGACCAGGATGGTGGCACTGGAGGTCATGAGAATCTGCCAGAGTCTGGATAGCTTTAAATGATTAAAAAAAAGAAAAAAAAAAAGACAAGCAGAATTTTCTGATGAAATTAAAGATTTTTGGATTCTCTTCTAGCTAACAACAGAAGCGGTGGTTTTGGAAAACTTTCTCTCTCTTCCAAGACGCCTCATAACCCTTCAACTAAAGCCAGCTGGAATAAAAAAAAGTGAAGCAAAAATCCACATGCCTTTGCAAATACCTCCTGACCAGTCCCCCTCGGTTCTCCACAGCCCTTGCCACACTGATGCAGACGTACACAACGATGGATAAAAACTCGATTTATCCATAATCGAAAGAGAGAGAGAGAGAGAGAGAGAGAGAGAGAAGGACACCTAGCAAATGTAGAACCATTTCGCTGGAATTTGAAATAATAGTAACATAGAAAGGATGTCTTCAGCATAGGATGCGTGAAAAATGCTGCTGCAAAATTGAGGGCTTGGGGGGTAATTTTGTACTTTGCTAGCATCCTGGGCAGCACACACAGCCCTGAAGTTCATGGACGAGTCTCTGCCTCCTCCTTCCATGCACTCCGAGACCACACCAGGCAGCCCTGGGCTCTGGCTTTGTTTAGCTATGCAGGGTCTGACTGCCTGGGACTCACGTAATAGAGACGAATGAAGAATGAGGCTTGTAATTACTTTCAAAAGACACACAGCCTGGGTTCGCCTTGTGATTAAGTTGCTAGAGCCTGGAAACAGCACTGGCGTCAAGGGCATGCAACCTGCATTTGGAAGGGTCCCTGTTTATTTTAAAATTCCTAATAATCATGGAACAAGGGGCCCCATGTTTTCATTTTGTGCTGAGAAACAGTCTTTCATTTTTATTACAGTTGCTCAAATCCTTCTCTCAAAAAACTTTCAGAGGGGAAGGGTGACCTGGAGGACATTCCTGGGACTATGGTATGGAAGGGTTTGGGTTCTCATGGCAGCTTCTGGATGGTTGAGGATGATGGCCCTGGGGTCGTGAGTGAGGCCTCAGCAGAATGAGACTGTAGGGCAAGCCAACCTTGGAGGTCCATCCCCACAGGAGGGAGGCATCATTTTACTCAAGTATAGACAAAATTGGGGGCACTGAACAGAAACTGCTCCAGCCCCAAACTTATCAACAGAGCAGCCAGGGCCCAGTGAGACCCTGATCAAACCCATCCTGAAGCAGAAGACATGGATGAGAGAGGAAGAAATGAGTCAGGAGTATTTAGGTCAGACTCTAATGATGTTCCATCTTTAGTCAGGCTCAGATCCTGAAATCGTGACTTGGTTCCCAGGGCATAACCTGAGCACTGGTAAGACTCGTGTGGTTTAGCCAAGACAATGGTGCTCGTGAATTCCACTGAGTGGGACCCTCCACTGGCACACCCAGTGATCAGACACTTGGGGAGCTTGTGTTTCTTCAAACCTGAGATGAGGCAAACCTTGTTCCTTGGAAGGTGGCAGGTTCAGCTATGTTTGGGGTCCAATGCCAGATAAAAATGCAGAGTCCTGTGTCCAAAAATTCTAAGACTTTCAAGACAGTAATAGTAGAGTATTAAACTAAGTAGGGGCCGAAGAATTGATGCTTTGGAACTGTGGTGCTGGAGAAGACTCTTGAGAGTCCCTTGGACTGCAAGGAGATCCAACCAGTCCATCCTAAAGGAGATCAGTCCTCAGTGTTCTTTGGAAGGAATGATGCTAAAGCTGAAACTCTAATACTTTGGTCACCTTGTGCAAAGAGTTGACTCATTGGAAAAGACTCTGATGCTGGGAGAGATTGGGGGCAGGAGGAGAAGGGGACGACAGAGGATGAGATGGCTGGATGGCATCACTGACTCCATGGACATGAGTTTGGGTGAACTCCGGGAGTTGGTGATGGACAGGGAGGCCTGGTGTGCTGCGATTCATGGGGTTGCAAAGAGTCGGACACGACTGAGCGACTGAACTGAACGAAAGGGCCCCTCTGCGTGTGGGGCTCCGTGCAGCTGTGCAGGTAGTATGCCCATCCAGCTGGCCCTGGAGGATGAGCTCGGCATTTATAAATGTCTGGGTTCAGGTTCAAGGTTAGTGAAAAGGATATGCAAATGTGCTCCAGCTCAGGAGGTGCCCAGGTAGCATGTGACTGTGGCATAAAGGGACAGATTTCCCCATGGTTCTCACCCCCCCTGAGGATCCTGGAGAAAGCCATGATCATCTTGGCAATGACTCCATCATTGGAGTAAATATGATTCCTCCTGAGACTACTCTGCAGGCTCTAAGATTATACTGTTGTTCAGTCACAAAGTTGTATCCCACCCTTTGCGACCGCATGAACTGCAGAATGCCAGGCTTCCATCCTTCACTGTTTCCCAGAGTTTGCTCAGACTCATGTCTATTGAGTTGGTGGTGCATCTATCTATCTCATCCTCTGCCGCCCCCTTCTCCTCTTGCCCTCACAATCTTTCCGAGCATCAGGGTCTTTTCCAGTGAGTCAGCTCCTTGCATCAGGTGGCCAAAGTATTGAAGTTTCAGCTTCAGCATCAGTCCTTCCAATGAATATTCAAGGTTGATTATCTTTAGGATGGACTGGTTGGATCTCCTTGCAGTCCAAGGGACCCTCAAGAGTTTTCTCCAATACCACAATTTGAAAGTATCAATTCTTTGGCGCTCAGCTTTCTTAATGGTCCAACTCTCACATCCATACATGACTTCTGGAAAAACCATAGCTTGACTATTTGGACCTTTGTCGGCAAAGTGGTATCTCTGCTTTTTAATACGCTGTCTAGGTTTGTCCTAGCTTTCCTTCCGAGGAGCAAGAGTCTTTTAATGTCATAACTTCACACACTGTCTACAATGATTTTGAAGCCCAAGAAAATAAAATCTCACTGTTTCCACATTTTCCCAGTCTATTTGCCATGAAGTGTTGGAATCAGATGCTATGATCTTCACATTTTTAGAATGTTGAGTTTTAAGCCCACTTTTTCACTCTCCTCTTTCACCCTCATCAAGAGGCTCATTAGTTCCTCTTCCCTTTCTGCCATTAGAGTAGTATCATCTGCATATCTGAAGTTGTTGATATTTCTTCCAGCAATCTTGATTCCAGGTTATGAGTGTATATATACACACATTACACATATATACACAGTATTTTATATATATACACACATACAATGGAATATTACTCAACCATAAGAGTATAAAATCTTGCCATTGCTACAATATCAGTGCCATTGCTACACCACAATTCCCTTGAGGGAATTATGCTACAAGAATTAAGTCAGAAAGACAAATATCTTATGACTTCACTTACATGTGAAAGCTAAAAACCAAAACAAATGAACAAGCAAAACAGAAACAGACTCATAGACACGGAGAACAAACTGGTGGTTGCCCAAAGGGAGGGGAGTGGGGGGATGAGTGAACTAGATGAAGGGGATTAAGAGGTACAAACTTCCAATCATAGCATAAATAAGCCACGGGGACATCATATACCAAATAAGGAATACAGTCAATAAGACTGCAAGACTGCGCGGTGACAGAGGCTTCCTAGACTTAACAGTACTAGCATTTTTTAATGTACTTGAATGTTGAAGCTGAAACTCCCACACTTTGGCCACCTGATGCAAGGAGTTGACTCATTTGGAAAGACCCTGATGCTGGGAAAGATTGAAGGTGGGAGGAGAAGGGACGACAGAGGGTGAGATGCTTGGATGGCATCACCGACTCGATGGATGTGAGTTTGAGTACTGGCTCTTCATGGCTTTGGGTGGGCTTTCCTCTAGTTGTGGGCAGCAAGGGCTGCTCTTTGTTGTAATGCGCGGGCTTCTCACTGTGGTGGGGATCTCCTGTTGCGGAGCACGGGCTCAAGTAGTTGCAGTGCACCAGCTCGTCACTGCGGCTCAAGGGCTCTACAGCAGGGGCTCAGTAATTGTGGCGCACCGGCTTAGCTGTCCCATGGGATCTTCCTGGACCAGGGATAGAACCCATGTCCCCTGCATTGACAGGTGGATTCCCTGTGCTACCAGGGAAGTCCTCCTCCATCTTTCTTAACATAGCCTATTAGGGCAGGACTTTGCCAATTTTATAATATTCATTGCTGTTTCTCCAATGACTGTCCCTTAGAAAAGTGCAACCATCATTGAATGGATCCTAAGAGGGTTCCTGTGTACAAACTCTGCTCTTGCCCCGTTGCCAGCTGTGTAACTTTGGATGACTTACCACCTCCTCCGAGCCTCAGTTTCTTTTTCTGAATACAGAAACAAGGTCAACCCCAAGGTGACTGAGCCAAATAACCCAGCAAGAGATGAGAACACCTGTTCCCTTCAAGGGAGATGGCAGGCATCCTCTCCCTCTCTCCCTAAAGCCCCTGATTTAATTCAGGAGGATCATCAGCTCCTGCCTGGACAGGCTCAGGATTCCTTTTGACTCACTCCACCCCAGTCTGGCCCCAAAGAATGGCAGAGCAGGAGAAACAGGATGGGAAACAGGCTGGAATTATTGCCTGCCTTCCCAGCCAAGTGCCATGGGAATGTGTACATCCATTACCTCATTTCCCTTAAAAAGACCAGGTAACAACCAGATGGAGGGAGAGCTGAGCCTCTCCCTTTGTGTAAGTAATGAAGTGGGCACCAAAATCGAGGACAGGAAGGAAGGAAGGTTGGTTTACTCTGAATGAGCCTGGGAGATAAGACCCACTGGCACAGCTATGCGAACATATCCACAGCCATTGCCTTCTGGGGATGAAGGGCTAAGTCACTTCAGCTGTGTCCAACACTCTTAGTGATCCCATGAACTGTAGCCTGCTAGGTTCCTCTGTCCATGGAGTTTTCCAGGCATGAATACTGGACTGGGTTGCCATGCCCTTCTCTAGGGGATGGCAGGTGGGCTCTTAACCACTTCACCTGGGGATGAAGACACCTATAGGTTATTCAGCAATGACCCTGGAGTTTCTAGGCAGCTTCTGGGATGGGGAGCGTGGAATCACCACCCCAACCCCTTTCCCCACTGCCCCCCAATTCCTCCTAGCAGGTGGATCCAGCGCACATTTTAACTCCAATTTCAACTTAGTCGGCAGCTGCTGTTGTTGCCTGGGGACCCCTATCTTTTTACATGTTATTGTAGATCAGTTGCCCACCGCTGCAATAAAGAACTCTCACTGGGTTGTCTGGAATTTCTAAATCAGTGCTGCAGAGAGGCTGGTGGATAAACCAGGCAGGCTCCCTGCCAAGGGTGATAAGTGCTCGACTCAAGCCAGTGACCCTGGGGTCCTTGCCTCCTGAGATCAGCCCCTCCCCAACAACATCTCAAGGAGGGAAGTGGCTTCCCTGCTATGAGACTGATGGAAACACACACACTGTGGCTGCCTGGCATCCCTCAGCATCCTTTAGTCCGGATGTTAACACGCTCACCAGCTTTAACGACTTTTTGGTTCCCAACATGGTTCTTGCAATTACGGGGCTGAGGAAAGAGGGGCAGATGGTCAGATATTAGATCAGCAATCATCAAATTGGAGTACTCAGACCCCCGGGGCACACGGTGACTTTGTAAGGGTTCACAGGCACAGACTGTTTTAAGAGAATCAATATCCAGACCCCTCGACCGCCGTGTGCTCTCTGTGGGTTCTTCTTTTCCACATTCTCTTTTACAAACGCCCTTCTCCCCCTTTATAAAAGGAAGATTGATCGGTTGGGATTCCAGCAGGAAACAGATGGCACTCATATTGGCTAATTGGAGGAGAGCTTCACATAGGCACTATTTAAAACTTGTGAGCAGGATGGAGGGGAATAGCCTCTGTCATGACAGAGGCTATCGCGGGGCCCTGGCTGTACCAGCGGGGCCCTGGGCGGGGTGAGGTTTGGGGAGGTTTCTGGGACTTGAAGGCAGACAGGAGCTGTGACCTGGAGAGAGTGCACACAGCTGGGGCCACACCCCGTGGGATCCAGTAGAATGAAGACCCGCCCTCGTACTTCCTTGTCTCCCACCCATTCTCCCCACGCATCGGCAAACTCATTCAAAAGCCAGAAAGCAAGGCAGCCCATTTCCGTGGAAGGCACACAAAGCATCGAGTGACATAGTAGAAGCTCAATTCCCATCTATTTACACGATCAAGGTTCACTATCCTTCCTGTGCCTCGCACTCAGTCGTGTCCAATGCTTTGTGACCCCCATGGCCTGTAGCCCACCAGGCTCCTCTGTCCATAGGGTCTCTCAGGCAAGACTAGATCAGGTTGCCATTTCCTTCTCTAGGGGAACTTCCCAACCCAGGGATGGAGCCCCTGTCTCTTGCGTCTCCTGCATTGGCAGGCAGGTTCTTTGCCAACTGAGTCACTAGTGAAGCCCAAGATTCACCATGCTTATATCAAATCAAACTAAAGTTATTTTTTAAAGGAGGAAATAGCTGAATCTTGATGCTGAATCTTGTCTCTTTATATCAACATTATTCATTTGTGACTATGAGAACTGACAAACAGCCCTGCCCACAATAGTTATATTGTTTTGATCTTTCGTGCACTATTCACAATTAGAATCATGTATTAAACATTTGGAGTGTGTGTTCACAGACACTTGCAAATTCTCTGTGTTAGCTCACCCATGTTTTTGTGGCATTGACGATCAATGAAAGATTTCCAAGCATAAAAATAGAGCACATCCCCAAATTCTGCCAGAAAAGGACAAGTTTGAAAGAAAATGGAATGTGAAATTTCCATCAATTAAAGCTGAGTTTCTCATGCATTTTCCAAATCATTGATGGATATCAGATTTCTGTGGTCCTGAGTTTCCACCAGACATACTTGAAAAGTGATCTAAAAGTTTTCTTTTAGATTATGAATGTTAAATATTACTGGTGCAATGATTTACATGTATGTTTTTAAATTAGGTGTTAAAAGTGTGTGTGTGTGTGTGTGTAGGGGGAAGTATTACATGGATTTTTATATGCAGAAGGAAATAGAAGGGATGAATTTGGAGAATTCAGCAGGGGTCCAACGGTGATGTGGGTGCTTCATGTGACTGGAGATCAGGGGAAGGAATAAAGTCAGATCAGATCAGCCGCTCAGTCGTATCCGACTCTTTGCGACCCCATGAATCGCAGCACGCCAGGCCTCCCTGTCCATCACCAACTCCCGGAGTTCACTCAGACTCACGTCCATCGAGTCAGTGATGCCATCCAGCCATCTCAGCCTCTGTCGTCACCTTCTCCTCCTGCCCCCAATCCCTCCCAGCATCAGAGTCTTTTCCAATGAGTCAACTCTTCGCATGAGGTGGCCAAAGTACTGGAGTTTCAGCTTTAGCATCATTCCTTCCAAAGAAATCCCAGGGCTGATCTTCAGAATGGACTGGATGGATCTTCTTGCAGTCCAAGGGACTCTCGAGAGTCTTCTCCAACAACACAGTTCAAAAGCATCAATTCTTCGGCACTCAGCCTTCTTCACAGTCCAACTCTCACATCCATACATGACCACAGGAAAAACCATAGCCTTGACTAGACAGACCTTTGTTGGCAAAGTAATATCTCTGCTTTTGAATATGCTATCTAGGTTGGTCATAACTTTCCTTCCAAGGAATAAGCATCTTTTAATTTCATGGCTGCAGTCACCATCAGCAGTGATTTTGGAGCCCAGAAAAATAAAGTCTGACACTGTTTCCACTGTTTCCCCATCTATTTCCCATGAAATGATGGGACCAGACGTCATGATCTTCATTTTCTGAATGTTGAGCTTTAAGTCAACTTTTTCACTCTCCTCTTTCACTTTCATCAAGAGGCTTTTTAGTTCCTCTTCACTTTCTGCCATAAGGGTGGTGTCATCTGCATATCTGAGGTTATTGATATTTCTCCCGGCAATCTTGATTCCAGCTTGTGCTTCTTCCAGTCCAGCGTTTCTCATGATGTACTCTGCATAGAAGCTG
>NW_011494610.1:2376094-2376540 GCF_000754665.1 Bison bison bison
CTTTACTAGCATGTGAGATGAGTGCAATTGTGCAGTAGTTTGAGCATTCTTTGGCATTGCCTTTCTTTGGGATTGGAATGAAAACTGACCTTTTCCAGCCCTATGGCCACTGCTGAGTTTTCCAAATTTGCTGGCATATTGAGGGCAGCACGTTCACAGCATCATCTTTCAGGATTTGGAATAGCTCCACTGGAATTCCATCACCTCCACTAGCTTTGTTCGTAGTGATGCTTTCTAAGGCCCACTTGACTTCACATTCCAGGATGTCTGGCTCTAGGTCATGATCACACCATCGTGATCATCTGGGTCGTGAAGATCTTTTTTGTACAGTTCTTCTGTGTATTCTTGCCATCTCTTCTTAATATCTTCTGCTTCTGTTAGGTCCATACCATTTCTGTCCTTTATCGAGCCCATCTTTGCATGAAATGTTCCTTTGGTATCTCTGA
>NW_011494610.1:2377875-2389688 GCF_000754665.1 Bison bison bison
CCTAGAATGTCGACATTCACTCTTGCCATCTCTTGTTTGACCACTTCCAATTTGCCTTGATTCATGGACCTGACATTTCAGGTTCCTATGCAATATTGCTCTTTATAGCATCGGACCTTGCTTCTATCACCAGTCACATCCACAGCTGGGTATTCTTTTTGCTTTGGCTCCATCCCTTCATTCTTTCTGGAGTTATTTCTCCACTGATCTCCAGTAGCATCTTGGGCACCTACTGACCTGGGAAGTTTCTCTTTCAGTATCCTATCATTTTGCCTGTTCATACTGTTCATGGGGTTCTCAAGGCAAGAATACTGAAGTGGTTTGCCATTCCCTTCTCCAGAGGACCATGAAGATGACCAGGACAGACCTCATCTAGACCCCAATAAGAAATAATATATGTCAGAAGATCTCTGGGGTCAGAATAGGTTTTCCTAGAGAGGACCTGAGGCTTACCAGGGCTCAAAACCAGGGTGGGGGTTTGAATGCATCAGGGGAAAGGCTGCCAGGACATTTTAGAAAGGGGAAATTGGCTTAAAGACCCTGGGGTCATCTTTTTGCAATCAACTACAAAATGATAATGCTCCAGTTCTATATCCAGCACATATATTTTCTAGGCACTGAGCTAAATATTTATTCCTCCATCTGTATGTATATACCCCACTCAACAATCCCTATAGACATGTGTGCACAGTCATATCTGACTCTGTGACCCCAAGGACAGTAGCCTGCCATCCTCTGACCGTGGGATTTCCCAAGCAAGAATATTGCCGTGGGTTGCCATTTCCTACTCCAGAGGATCTTCCCTACTTAGGGATCAAAACAGAGTCTCTTCTGTCTCTGGTATTGGCAGGCAATTCTTTACCAGAGCGCCACCCAGAAGGCCAATCCCTATAAGAGGCTTTATCATCACCATCACCCATTTACGGAAGAATGAGCTTGTTAATTACCTTGCCCAGATTACTCATCACCTGCTAAATGGTAAAGCTAGACTTTAAGCATTTAAACCCCAGTCTTCAGGTTCTGGCATCCTTCCTTTAACCACCAAACCGCATTACCCACCTCTTTCACACTTGGTTGGTGGATTACTGTACAGATATCCCATCTTTATTTCATGAGGCAAATAATTGAGCCCTGGCTGTGTGCTGGGCCCTGTGCACCTTAACTGCGGGTTAAGGAACCCTTTAGAAACCCACTCCAGTGCGGTTCAATAACCTCCTGCTGACTTAGTAAAGAGGGACAACTCGCCTTCTGAGCCTTGGAAGGTAAGCCTTGTTCTCTGCCATTCTCCCATCATCCTCCAGCCTCGGGGCCTGGTTCCCCCACCCACCTACCCTGACCAAGCCCCAAGTGTCTGCCGCACTCATTCCCGTAACTCTTACCCACTGCTTCTCACCACCCAGTCTCCACGCCTGTGGAGTTGTGTGTTCTCTTTCTACCAGACATTTTACTGGAACTACACAATCTCTTCTCAACGACCTCCTCCTCTGCCCAGGTCCTAGCCTGGTGCTGAGCAACACAGACTGTGTTAGAGAGATTACAGCCTTCTGTGAATCTCCAAGACTGATAGTGCCTTAAAGATAAGTATCTGTGTCCATTAAACGTGGGCACTGCAGGGCTCGCACTGTGGCTCTCAAGACACTGAGAGCCCAGGCCCCCTCTACCTTGTTGCTCGGCCGGGCTCAGCATAAGGCTTCTCACTCTTGCCTTAAGGCACCTGCCCTGGATAGGCTACCTGAGTTTGCCTTCCAGCTGCAGGAAACCGGAAAGCAGCTTGCGGTCCTTACGATACTTCCCAGAATTTGAACACAGTGCTTACACTCATGTTCCCACTGATTAGAACTGGCCATGAGCCCCTGCATGAGTTCCCAACATGTTCCGAGTGATCAGATAAGGCTCGGGGATTCCACGACTCCAGAAGAGATCATGGATACTGGGGAGCAGTCAGGAAGGTCAGACCCAGCAGCCAACGTATTCTTTTCACTTGATCCTGACTCTTCTCCTTCCCCTCAACCTCCAACCCTGTGTGTCTCACTCCTCATGAGGTTCAGGAGCCAGGGCGGCTTCTCCCCCACTTTGTGACCAGCCCTATTCCCTACCCCACCCCTCAGGAGAATCCATCTTCATTGTTATGAATATCGATGCTGAGAAGAACCCTCCAGGGACTTGTTGTCCACCAACTCAGAACACTTGGCATTTGTGGGAACGTGTTCACAGATGGCCCACCATTGATTTACCATCCAATTTTCATACTGTGAAGCAAAAAACGTTTTCTGCTCTGTTAGTGTCAGCTGCTTCAGGCAGGCGACAAGGAAAGGTTCCCCCACTCCCCAGTCAGACAGTTCGGTGGCTCTGAGGATCACCAGCTGCTCAGACTCAGAAAGGATGGGCACGTGGAGAGGAAGGTCCTGACCACGCCTCTGTCAAGGGGCTCGGTCACCTGTGTCCACTCAACTCAAGCAGGAAAGGAATTTAATAAGTGACAACAGGAAGCTCCCCAGCTCTCTGGGAGGGACAGCAAATCAGGCTTCTGGGAGTCTCTGTAGCTAGAAATCCTGTCTCAGTTACACTGTGGAGCTCTGCAGTGTTAACTTGAGCACTGGATTCCAGCACTTTGGTCCCAGCTGTCTCTGGAAACAAGTCATGATGCCCCTATCATCAGCGCAGAGTCGTCACTAACCCTGCTTCTCTGCATCACCAGCTTTCAGGGAAGCCTCCACGTGCCAACTGGCCAAGCCCTGGTCAGGTGAGAGCTCTACCTGCAGGAGAGGTCATGGAAGCAGGGGATGGGATGGCAGCTAAGACGGGAATTCCCCCGCAGACACTGGCAGTGTTTAGATACAAGTGCCAAGCGCCATCTGCCCCTACAAGGATTAAGTCACAAGCCACTGCAGTCACTGGCCTTCAACACATCAGAGTGAGGCACTCTGGGCAAAACTGGCAGAACACGTCACATGTTAGATAGTTTCAGGAGAAGATCTTATGAGCCCAGATTCTTGCATCTCCCCGTAGCTAGCAAAGCACTAAAATCACAAACACACACCTGCTCCTTGTGACTGGCAGCAAGCTTCTGCCAAAATACGAGCTTGATGCAAGCACCCCCCTCACTCAGATCACTGACCTCCTTCAGGGCAGTTCATCAGAGCTATCCAAAACACTGTCTTCTGCGGTCTAGTCCTCACTTTGACTCCAGGAAACGACTCAGAACTCTCAAGTTGTGTTTTTGTTTTTTTTTTTTCCAATTGACATGCAGGACAGCCAAAACCCTGCCAAGTGTCTCCTCTGAACAGGGCAGGTCTTACCCTTCTCCTCCAATTGTATTTGAAGTTCTGAGGACAATCTTGTTAGGAAGAATCCTTGATTATTTTTCGCTATTTCTGTATCCATTGGGCTCTTTGGTCACAAACAGGAGAGACTGGCTCTAGTTAACTTAAGCCAAATTAAAAAAAAAAAAAAAAGGAAGAAGCTGTGTTGGAAAGCTATGGGAAGGTCACCAGGTGAAACAAATTTGTGAATCAAGTTTTTGAAAAGAATAGAGCATGGACACTTCGGGACTCTAGATATTAGAGACCGTGACATAATATTTGGTCCTGCTTGCTTCATGGTGCTTCTCAGCACCTGAAACTATCTTGTTTATCTGTTTGTAGGTCCTTTATTTTCTATTCTCTCAGATTGGGCAAAGATCACAGCTATTCTGTTCCACGGTCTCCACCGTCAGCACAGAGCCTGGATTAAGGCCAGGTGCCAGGGAACGCTCAGGAAATATTTGATGAAAAAGGACACAGAAGAGCTAATGAAGATGAGGAGTTGAGCTGCAGGATTCCCAATTCTCATCTGACTCGATGAGAATTCTAAGACTTGCAAGACCAGCACATGTAGATCCAAAAGGGAAGCAACTTGGAAAGATCTGGAAGCTGGACGAAATAACCAACCCTCTTGTTTCCTCTTATGTTTAGACTTCAATCCAACCATCCATCCCCCAGGAGACGTTCATCAGCTTTTCTGGAAGAAAAAGTTGCCTCCTGCTTACTGTCGGATATCCTCAAAGTGCCAGTAGAAGATTAGTTAATGGAAAGGCTCGGATCTTAGCTCAGCTGATCCCTTGGCACTAGGGATCAGTTTCATGGAAGACAATTTTTCCACAGACCCGGTTGGGGGGATGGTTTTGGGGCGATTCAAGTACGTAACACTTACTGTACACTTCATTATTATTATTACATCAGCTCCACCTTAGATTATCAGGCGTCAGATCCCAGAGGTTGGGGACCCCGGTTTTAGAGAATATTGGGCTGTATCTGTCACTCCATGGAGATCCTCATTTCTCAATACAGAGGAGCTATGACCCGGAGCAGAAAAACTGAGAACCTGCAAATGTAAAACACACTGGGAGCTTAGGTAGAGGCATCTGAATTAGATCAAATTTTCCCCCCGGAGTCCAATTTGGAGGCATTAATAGTCAGCCCAGTTTTTTAATGATCTCAAATATTTGGTTAAAGAAATGCTATAAATGCCTGTATTAAATCCAGCTGCTGTCATATTTAAAAAATGTCAGCCGGTTGTTTATTCCTATGGCTTGCTCAGAAAGCAACAAAAGCTGGTGACCTATTTTGTAAGAAACTGCACAGAAAGGAACAATATTAAATTAGGTGCCTGTCTATTCCTCCAAGCTACCCCATATTCTTTGCCTCACACTGAAATTCCTTCCCCGTTTATCCACATTGTTTCTTTCTAAGTAAAACTTATTACACAAATTCCCCAGGGCATTTTTTTCCCTTTTCTTTTTCTTTTGACTCTGGTTAAATAAACTATTGATTTTGTTTTCAAGATAATTTAAGGAGGGAGTATAGTTCCGATTTGATAAGTATAACCTTAATGCATTCAGAGTAAACACATTTTAGGGGTTCAATTAAGGCTTAAAAAAATCAAATTGACCAGATGATTGACTGTCATGGGGATGTGGAAGAGCATGGAGCTGCATGGTATTAATAACACAGACAAACTAGCTAAAGGGAAGTGAATATTAGTGGCTGGTTGGCTATTCCAGAGACATGTGCTTTATGAGGATGAATTAATACTCAGTTTCCCAGAAGGAAAAAAAAAAAACTAATTTTTGAGAAGCCAACAGTGCTTGTTCTAAATGTACCAAGACAGACTCCGGGTTTCCAACGGTGTCACCGTTCAAGCATCTGAGCGCCCTGATTCACGTCGCCTCTGACATCAGACTGCCAAAGGCCAGTGGGCACATGGGCCAGAACTGCCTGTTGAAAGCAGCCCGTCTTCTCTTGCTCACATGAGGAAATATCCAGCATCCACCCACTGGTTGCTCTATAAATTGTGCTGTAGCCTCAGACCGAAAGCATTAAAATTGGGTCTCAACGTTTGCATGGAAACAGAAATAGGTATGTTTTATATGCGTTACGTTCATCTGTGTGTGCACACACCAAAGTTATGGAACACAATGGAAGATTATTGTGGGTTGAAAATGCAGCTGCTTATAAATGACAGGCTAGCACAAGACACTTAGACTACAGCGCTTTACAGACGCAAAGCGTCGTCTTCATCAGCATCGTGGCTAGACTTTGAACACCATTGTAAGCACTTCACACTTATTTTACTTATCAATGCCCTGAAATTAGTATTGTATCTGTTCTCATTTCACACACGAGGAAACTGAGACGCAGGGAAATTAAGCAGCTTTCCCAAGGTCAGGGATGGGGTCAAGTGCATGATAGGATTGACCCTTGTCACCTGTGACCCAGGAGTGTCCATGTGCCTGACAAGGGCCAGTGGAATGGGACGGGAAGTGCGTGTCACTCTGGAGAGGATGTCACTCTGATCCATGATGTGTCTTGCTTTCTTGCTGCGGTGTCACTTTCTAGATGGCGAGAAACTGCCATTTCGGGTCTGTAAGTCAGGGTCTTGTGGAATCAGATGCCCACTGCCCAGCCATGGACACAAATCTGAGCAGATAACGCTGTCGCTTCAAGCTACTGAGATCATTTTTTTCCTTATGTGTTATGGGAGAATTACATCAGATATCACAGAGAACTTTAGCCTCGTCTAAATGTTTTCATTACTTATTAAAGGAACATATTCACATATCACTTGGGTAATTAATAAAAAGAAACCTAGGCTGCTCTAATGGCAGTAGAATTAATCTTTATTTGTAACCCAAGTAAAGTGAGGCATCCTGGACATCTGTGTTCCTAACGGCTAATGATTAATAATTAAAACTTCATTTTATATGTAAAGAATTTTGTTATACTGGTGTGTACTGCTCTCTCTTACCTCTTCTGATATAATTTAAGATATTCAGTTGTCTCCTTAAAGAGTAATTCAACCTAGTTTATGTCAAAGAAATCTTTTGTTTTCAAAGGCTTTTATAGCAACTTTTTCTGTGTGGTAAATGCTTTGCAAATACGGAGCAGTGGTAAAAACCTGCCTGCCAATGCAGGAGATGAAAGAGTCGTGGATTTGGTCCCTGGGTTGGGAAGATGCTCTGGATGAGGAAATGGCAACCCACTCCAGTATTCTTGCCTGAAAAATCCCACAGACAGAGGAGCCTGGCAGGCTACAGTCTATGGGGTCGCAAAGAGTCGGACACAAAGAGTTGGAGCACACATTTGGCAATAACTCTTCAAGTATTATTAATCCTCCCACAGTTTGTGGGTAAGGAAGCCAGGATTTGGTCTACGGGTGTGTGTGTGTGTATTGTGTGTGCGGGGCAGGGGGTGGGGTGGGGGGGTGTTCAGAGTTCCAACCTTCAATTATTACTCCATCATTTTCCTAAGGATCTAGAACAACCCATCAATAATTACTCGTGAATGAATGAATTTCACTTTACCAATACCTTTCATTTGAATGTCACAGCAGTCCATTGGCCACTGGACAAATGTGTCATTAGTATCCCTAAGTTATAAGAACCGAGTCTTGGCAACATGATGGGGAAAGGAGGTGGCAGAATTGGGCTAGAGCAAAGAACATACTCAATAAGCCTAAGGTTAACCAGAAAATCACCAAGAAAGCTGATTCAAGTTGATCTTGCAGGCAGTAAGAACATTGGCCATTCTGGAGCAGTTGACAAGAGACCTCGGGAAGCTGGAAATATCAATCAGTCCCTGTTGACTCTGGGAAGGATTATTACTGCTCTTGTAGAAAGAACAGCTCATGTTCCTTATTGAGAATCTAAATGGACTAGAATCCTCCAGGACTCTCTTGGGGGATGTACAAGAACATCTATCATGGCAACAGTTTCTTCTGCATCTCTCAACCTGGAGGAGACTCTGAGTACATTGGAATATGCTCATAGAGCAAAGAAAGCCTGAGGTTAACCAGAAACTCACCAAGAAAGCTCCGATTAAGGAATATACAGAAGAGATAGAGCATCTGAAACGGGATCTTACTGCAACTCGTGAAAAAAATGGAGTGTACATTTCTGAAGAAAATGTTAGAGCTATGAGTGGAAAACTAAGTGTTCAGGAGGAAGAAATTGTAGAATTGGTTGAAAAAATTGCTGCTGTTGAGGAAGAGCTAAATAGGGTTACAGAATTGTTTATGGATAGTAAAAATGAACTTAACCCGTGCAAATCTGACCTGCAAAGTAAGACACAGGAACTTGAAACCACTCAAAGACATTTGCAGGAAATAAAATTACAGCTTGTTGAAGAATATATCACCTCGGCTTTGGAAAGTACGGAGGAGAGACTTCATGATGCTGCCAGTGGGTTGCTTAACACAGTTGAAGGAAAGGCAGTTGATCAGCATAACACAGAAGTTCAGGATGTTTTTGGCAAAGACTTGAATAGTCTGTTTAACAATATGGAAGAATTAAGGGTGGCAGCATGAAACAAAGGCCATGCTAGACGTTCACGAGCCCTTGCTTGGTGCCCTGCCGACGTCCAGTACGCCTGCATCAGACACCATTACCGCAGCACTTGGGTCTCTCACATCGATTCCAGAAAATGTGTCTACACTTGTTTCTCAGATGTCTGATATGATATTGAAAGAACCGTTAATGGCAGAAAGTAGAACTGTATTTCAGGAATTGATTACTGACCTCCTCAGGTCACTGGGAACAGCTTTATCCCCCACTGTGGCATCTATCCTGGAAATCAGTAGTCAGCTGAAGAATATTTTCAAGACTTTGTCTATTGTGGCTAATAAGATAGAAGATCAGAAGGAAATGGATGGCTTTCTTAGTACACCGTGCTAACAATCTACGTGAACTAAAATATAGTTTCTTCCTTGGCTGAATCACAGAAGCTGTGTGAAAACTGAAGACGTGAAGAAAGCAAAGAAAATATATTCAACAGGAACTTTACCAGTTAATCAGTCTTTGGGAGGAGAGATTCTGTGATTTGGAGGAAAAGTGTAAAAACATCCAGAAAGCAGTTAGCAGTGTTCAAGGAAATACAGAGCAGTAAGATGTTTTTACAGATTACTCTACAGATTAATTGCTCCCATTTCACCACCATCGCCAGGCCGACCACTGGCAACAAGAAGAACTAAGAGATATGGGGCATCAGATGCCGACCGTCACTGGAGTGGCCCAGTTGTCTATGAAGCCTCTATTGCTTCATAAAGAGGAGATGGTGTCTCCTCTTTTGAGCAAGGAAAGCAAGCAGGAAGCCCAATTGTGGAGAGCTCAGCTATTTTTATTCTTGGTTTCCTGTTGCCTTCCTTCTACATGTATATTAGAGAACCATTGGAGACAGAAAACTATCAAGTGTTGCTTTTTAGAAATGACTGAAAGTTTTTATCACTGCTATACCCTTAAGAGCCTAAGCTCTATGCTTTTTGAAATTTTAGGGAGAGTGAGCCTATAATCTCAAGATACCTTAAGTAGCAAAATTTGAACCATGTCTTCCAAGTACCATTCTTCATAAATCTATTTAGAATCAAGCTTAAAAATCACCACCAGCAAATCATTTTTGTGGCCTATATGGCAACTGAACATTCTTCTATTTAATTTTTCAGCAGTGCTTTATTATAAGACCTAGGTTGCAAAAAGTGAGTTATTTGTATTGTAAGCTGAAAAGAATGAGAATCATGGAGTAAATTTGCAGCAGTCTCTTCTGAGGAAGTTTGGTTCGGGGGTGCAGAATACAAGTCCTGTGAAATTTAAAGCACTCTTTCAGTAGACTTCCCTGGTGGCTCAGATGGTAAAGCGTCTGCCTACAATGAGGGAGACCTGGGTTCAATCCCTGGGTCGGAAAGATCCCCTGGAGAAGGAAATGGCAACCCACTCCAGTATTCTTGCCTGGAAAACCCCATGGACGGAAGAGCCTGGTAGACTACAGTCCATGGGGTCACAAAGAGTTGGACACGACTGAGCGACTTTCTTAAGTAGACTAGAAATCAAGGCCCATATCACCGAGTGCCTTAAATGTCTCAGGTGTTGGAATAAATATGAATGCAACAGCAACAAAATAAGGTTGTGATTTAAACTGTTGCCAAAGCGTTTATAAGTTTGCTAACTGGACACCCTTCGCACATTTAAACCTTTCCCGTTCCAGGTTTAGCTTCATTTCCCCTAATTTGCTTCCTTTGTGGCTCAGCTGGTAAAGAATCCGCCTGCAACGCGGGAGACCTGGGTTCGATCCCTGGCTTGGGAGGATCCCCTGGAGAAGGGAAAGGCTACCCACTCCAATATTCTGGCCTGGAGAATTCCATGGACTGTAGTCCACGGGGGTCGCAAAGAGTCAGACACGACTGAGGGACTTTCACTTCACTTCTGAGGATAGCAAGAAAAATAGACATTTCAACTGTGCCTTTAGATTCTCAATTAGGCTGATGGAAATAACAGCCCCAGGTCATTCACCTTAAAACCTAAACAAACAATAGGCCAACCAGAGGTATAGAATTAGTACAGAATTTAAAGACTCAAGAGACAGTTTTCTAGGACAGGTTAACCTGGGGTATCCTCTAATGCACATTAATGAAGTCTCCTTTATGTACAGTTGGGAAGGTCCCCTGGAGGAGGAAATGGCAACCCACTCCAGTATTTTTGCCTAGAGAATCCCATGGACAGAGGAGCCTGGCGGGCTGCAGTCCATGGGGTCGCAAGAAGTCGGACACGACTGAGCGACTACTACTACTACTACAAGCGCCTGAGGACTTCCCTGATCGCTCAGTTGGTAAAGAATGCGCTTGCAATGCAGGAGACCCTGGTTCAATTCCTGGGCCAGGAAGATCCGCTGGAGAAGGGATAAGCTGCCCACTCCAGTATTCTTGGGCTTCCCTTATAACTCAGCTGGTAAAGAGTCTGCCTGCAATGCGGGAGACCTGGATTCAATCCCTGGGTTGGGAAGATCCCCTGGAGAAGGGAAAGGCTACCCACTCCAGTATTCTGGTCTGGAGAATTCCATGGACTCGCAAAGAGTCAGACGTGACTGAGCAACTTTCACAACATTTGAACTCCTAGTTTACAGTTCTTCCCTCCTGCACTCTGTTCAGAAAATTGACAGCCTCGGGTGCATCCGGGCCACAGGCTGTTGAAATTTAATTAGTTGGGAAACTCCAAATAAAACCACCATGTTTCCAAGTTGTCTGTAAAAAAAAGAAGACTTGGCCACACGGGGTTTCACTCCCATAGACAGCCACCCAACTCCTGGAGCTGGGCCCCTGTGGCCTACCAGGCCCCGATGACCCTCACGACAACCTTGGGGGAGGAGGAGTTAGTCTCTCTTTACTGATGAGGAAGTTGAGGCTTGGGGAGAGGTTTATGGTCACAGGTGGAGACAATGGTGTCACTCTAGTGGGATGGCTGTGGGGCTACCTCTTAGATGACATTTGTGCTGATACTAGGCCTGCCCAGGGCCCAGAGTGTGGACAGGAGGTATGTAACAGGCCCTGCAGTGGCGAATGTTTCCTTCTGACCGAGATCTCCGAGAATGGAGAGAAATGCTTCCCCTAAGAGACCCCCACCCTCACTAACTCAACAGCTAGTCAAGTAGAAAAAGCAGCCACTGTTCCACACCCTGAAACAGGTATGAACAAAGGTTTTTCCTTTTCTTCCAAGGGACAGATGATTCTGCCTCCTTCACCTAAGACGGCACTGACTTGGAGGTCTGCATTTTTAACATATGTCCCCCTCTCTGTTCAGTGCTTTCATCAGCTACATGGTAAAGTCAGAGGGGGGTCTTGAACTATCCCCTCAGGGGACCCTGCCCGTCTCAGGAAGGAACCATGTTCAGGGAGGAGCATGGTCTTTTCTCCGTGCATGAGAAGATAGCTCTGGCGTCTCCTCTTCTATATAAGGACACCAGCCCTAACGGATTAGGGCCCCACCCTTACGACCTCCTTCCAGGCTCCATCTTCAGATACAGTCACATTGGGGGTCAGGCCTTCCTGGTTTCCCCTCCCTCCCCTGTCTGCTGTATATGCACTAGCCACTACATGCCAGACACGAGTTGGAACACAACATGAACAGAGCCGGCTCAGCCCTCGTCCATGGAGCTCACACTCCATGGTGGAGACAACATAAGCAAGTGAAGCCAGACCTTCCTCTGTGGTCCCAGAGTGACCCAGGGTGTCACTCCCATCCTGCCACCCCTTTTAGAAGGAAGTTCAAAAAATTCTTTTCTTTTGAAAAAAAAAAAGTTGTTTCTACCAAGTGGCTCTGGAATTCTACTATAGCAGACTTCAGTGTGAAAAGGGTTTGAGAGAAGCTTTCGTTGCCTGTAAGCATCGTCCTCTTCTTCTAGCTGACTCATCAGGTTCTCTTTGATGCAAAGCAAACCCAGACCCTGAGACGCTGATATTTGCAGAAGAGACAAGGTATTTGCAGGACAGTCAAGTGCAGAAGTGACAAAAAC
>NW_011494610.1:2389788-2398033 GCF_000754665.1 Bison bison bison
GCGGGGTGGGTGGCTGGGGTATTTATGGGTTAGGGGATAAAGCAGCAGGGTGGGCTGAGCCTGGGGAGCGTGGGAAAAGGTGATCGGAAACAGGTGCAGCCTGTCCTTCTGCGCAGGCGTGACTAAGCCTCCGGCCTCTTCATGGAACACGGATTCACAGGTGAAGGCACTCAGCCAATCAGAGGGTGGCATTTTTAGCCCTCTGACATCTGAAGGTCGTTAAGGGGAGCTTGTGCATGCCCAGTTGGTGGTCCTAGCCTATCTTAACTTATTCAATTCTAACCAGCTCAAACTAGGCACAGCTGACTCCAAGTTTCTGGAGAAAAAAAAAACAAAACAAAACTGGACAAACATCTTATTAAGCTACATGCCGCTTGGAGGACATGCATGTCCTTGATTAACGAAGGCAGATGAAGTGGATTTGACTAATGATTTTCCATGGTCTCATCTCCAGAAATAGAGGTACCATGCTTCCCAGTGCCCTGTAAGCTAAGTTGGGCCAGGAGGCATGCTCTCAATGGTTGGTGTGGATGGAAGAGGCATTGTGGGTCACTTCACTGAAGCATTTCATGGCAGGTGAGTGAGCTCCAGAGCTCTCCACCTTGCGCCATGATGGGGGAGCCAGCGCTGCGAGATCCACACCACGCTTGGTGGGACACCAAGACAGAGTCCCCCCTCAGCCTCCGCGATCGTTGAGTCTACTCAGGGACACTCCCCTCGAGAACCACCTGGACCTTCAGTGAACCTCACATGAGAAGGAAAATAAGCATCTAAGTTCATAGACAACAAACACATTTTTGAATCAGTTACCACTGAGATTTGGGAGCGTTTGCTGCTACAGCGTAATTTCAGCCCTCTATGTTTAATTAGGGGTTATCATGATGGGTGGAGAGCACTTGTCATGAAGAGCCTCAGAAAAACATTCTGGTTCTACTTGGAGTGTATGTCTAAGATCAATAAGATTAAAATGAAACAGTTTTATTTTGTTCTTACTTTAAACACATCTTTTCTTAGTGGAACTGAAGAGGAGATTGCAGAGGCTGGGGAATGACCTTTTTTCAATTCTTTGCTGGCACTACCACTAGTAAAGGATATTAAGACAAGAACTCAGGTGTTTGGGGGGTTTCTTAAGGGCCAACTCTTATTGCAACTTAATTAAGAAGCTCAGCTGAGAAGCATCAGGCTATTAAACAGAGGTTGACGGAGCCTTGGTTGACTCAGAACTGCATAGAGACACAGCCTTTATTAGTCTTCTTTGCTTCTATGAAAGCAAAGTAGGTTTGTGTTCCATTTGGGGACGAATCCATCCGTCACTGTGAAATCTCTGAGGACAGGCAGGTCCATTTCAAACCTAATTTGCAGTTGGCTTTTCATTTTAGTGGTTTTGGAATGGGATTCATCTGCCTAACCCCTAGTGTGTTTGGTTACCTCATGCAAATATTTAATACCCACTGCGAAATTTCAATAGAACACTAACAATTTGTTTTCCCTGCTTTCAGCCTCATTTGTCAAAGCTATTGACCCAGGTCCATAAAGAAATGTCACTCTCGCCCCCTTGGCAATGGTTTTATGCAAATAGCTTTCGAGACTTAATTCTAGGGAAATGTTTAGGGAGCAAGAAGATGGGGGTGGGGGAGAGAAGATAGACCAAGATGGCAGCTACACAGAAAAATGGAGGGGAAGGAAGAAGGAAGTGGAGGAGAGATGGGGTCGTGGAGAGAAGGGAAGCAGGAAAGAAGGAACAAGTTCAGGGGCACTAGACTTTCTGTGCAACACAGAGTTCCTTCCCTGGGCACCTCCCAGCCCTGCCATGAGGACAGACGTGAGACAATGATCCTAAAAGGGTCAAATACCACTCACAGAACTTCTGACGCTTACAGTTCGAACAGAGAGAGAGAGAAGCCAGAAAAATAATCATGGGAGTAAGAGCAAAGATTGCCTGACAGAGGAAGGCATACCTGGGGCTCCACCTTGCTTTCCAAGGGGTTTATATATATGTGGGCATGGGCAGTTCAAAAGCTTCTAACTATTTTTGCTGTCTAAACTGATCTGCCCAAGAACACTCTTGCTACGTCCTCAGCAAGTCTGTTGCCTTCTCCCATCCCCCTGCTTCATAATATTCCTTCTCGAATTTTGCAAAAGAAAGGCATGTTTTAGCCATCCAAACTCTTCCTGTGAGGCTTTACCTCCAGGTATACACACCTCCTGGGCATCAAACCAAGGAGCAACTTAGCACGTGGCCTCTGGGCCAGAGCCCCTCTCACCAACACTCCACCACGCTCTCTATCCATCTTTTGAAGAGATGCATTTCCAATATAAATATTCTCCTAATGTTTAAAAATCATCGCATTTTGCTTTTTATACTATTTTCATTAACTGAGTTCTTCTGATAATTCAATCCAAAATATATTTTTAAGGACTTTCCTGGTGGTCCAGCGGTTAAGCCTTTGCCTTTTAAAGCAGGGGGTGCAGGTTCGACCCTTGGTCGGGGAGCTAAGACCCCACATGACTCTTGGCTAAAAGAAACACAAAATATATAAAACAGAAGCAGTGAAAGTCGCTCAGTCATGTCCACCTCTTTGCGACCCCATGGACTATACGGTCCATGGAATTCTCCAGGCCAGAATACTGGATTGGGTAGCTGTTCCCATCTCCAGGGGATCTTCCCAACCCAGGGATCGAACCCAGGTCTCCCACATTGCAGGCGGATTCTTTACCAGCTGAGCCACCAGGGAAGCCACCGGGGAAAACAGAAGCAATATTGTAACAAATTCAATAAAGAGTTTAAAAAAATGGTCCACGTCAAAAAAATCTTATACATATATATATACATACACACACACACATATATATCACCCTTAGGGACTTCTATTCACAGTAAATTTTAAAATTCACATATACATTTGAAGCCCACAGGGGCAGAGACCTGTTTTACCTGAGCGACCACAAAGCACCCAGGCCACCTGCTCGTAGAGCCTCGTTTTTCAATATGCAGGTAGATCCTGACTTCCAGAAGCCACTGGAAACTTCCGTATTTACAAACAGCCCTGTGGTCTCGATCAGGTCCCCTTAAAATGCAGCTATGTCGCAGGATGCCTTCTCACTGAAAAACAGTTTCGTGGGTTGCTTTCCGTTTCCATTCAGCCTGCAGTGCGGTCTCATCCATTTCATTAATCTCAGTTGTATTTGCATCTCACTGTTTCATTTTTTCCAAAAGAGCCATTTCCTGGCTAAGACCATTCATCTTTCAGGCTTCTCCAACTTCAAAGGCTGTGCTGAGTTGACTTAAACTACTCCATAATACTGAAAATCCCCTGAAAGACTACTTTATTATACACAAATACCGCAGAAGCCGCTGCTAGCCTTTGGGCTCAAGTTCATGTTTCTGGGATCATTTATTCCATTTAGTATCAGACTATTCTGTTCATTGACCTCCTAAGTGTATACAGTATTTTACAAGGTCACCAGCACCTCTATAAAACTGTCCCTCTTCCAAACAATAGCCAGGACCCAGGTCTTATCTTGGAAAAATAAAAACTAAAACGTCCTAACAATTGGCATCTAAATATGGGAAACTGATGGAGACAGTTATAGACTGTAAAGGTTAAAAGGAAATTTAAAAATCAACTACTCCGTAATATTGCTGCCTCAGCGTCCATTCGTGAGGCCAGGGAGCCTACAGGGGCCTGAACGGACACCAGCCCCTCCTGCATGCCTGCCTCAGGGGCTCCCACGCCCAGGACCGCTGGCGGTGGGATGCCTCTTAGGACCCGGGTTGCAAAGCAGGAGGGGAGTGGAGGCCTGTGAGCAAAGCTTCCACTGCTGCTCCCCTCATTAGCATTACTGCCGGAAGCATACCCAGCCCTCACCACAACCCCCTTCCGCGCCCCCTGCCAAGCCACCCTCCCCCTCCTCTCCACCATCCTGGTCTCCCAGGAAACCGGTCCCTAGTGCCAAAAAGGTTGGCAACCGCTGCCCTACTTAAGAGCCCACTGTGTCACCAGTAACGTTAAGTTCCTAATATGACTCCCGCAATGACCTTTATCGTCAACTCTTCCCCACACCCCAGGGCCTTCCTCTTGTGTGCCGCTCAAACACCTCTATCACCTCACAGCTCCAGAGCTTACCCAAACCCTTCTCTTTTTGCTTAAATTGACTAATCCGGCCTTAGTTCAGGGACCCCACAGGGCTCCCCTGCGGACCCTAATAAAGGCACTCGCCCCAGGTCCTGCAGCACCCTCCCGGCCTTGACTTCCCCAGGGGCCCCTCCAGATGTGCCATGTACTGCCTCCAGGACCTGTGAGCGCTAAACCTTCATATTTCACTTTCCCTGGCAGTCTTTTGTTGAATCTGTTTCATCCAATACGCAGGACTCTGTTTAACAAATGTTCATTTAACAAAGTTACAACAGAATGGAGGTTGGACTTCTGTTCAGAGATGATTATTCACCAGGAATCTGAGTTTTAATCAATTATTATTTACTTGAACACAACGTGGATGGGAGAAAAGTTTAGCCCTTCCTGGGTTCCAAACGTTGAGTGGTGGGCCAGCCTGAGTTACCAGCTAAGGTGTGTGGTCCTGCCCACCAGCTCTGCTGTAGGACAGTCCAATCCACGCCCCAGCAAAGCTATACATCACTGTATGTGATGAAGTGTGCTGGTCATCTGGGCTATTTGCTAAATACACAAGGCCCTCCTTCCTTCTAGACATCATTGCACTTCCCCACCATATTTGAAATTTGGTGCAGCCGTGTGACTGGCTTTGCCTGTGACGTATGAGTAGAAGTGGAGTGTGTTATTCTTGAACCATTCCCTTAAGCCCCTTTATCATCCACTGGCCATAGTGGTATAATAGAAACAGCTGTTGAGCTGAAGGCTGGGCCCTTAATGAAAACAATCTACAGAAATCCCTGCTGTAACAGAGGTGGAAACGCAGAATTTATGAGAATTAACTATTTCTTATCTCAAACAACTGAGATTTGTTATTGCAGCATACTGGGCCATTCTGACTGACACAGAGTTATTTACTAGTTAAAGCTTCATTTGCTGCTGCTGCTACTGCTAAGTCACTTCAGTCGTGTCCGACTCTGTGCGACCCCGTAGACAGCAGTCCATCAGGCTCCCCCATCCCTGGGATTCTCCAGGCAAGAACACTGGAGTGGGTTGTCATTTCCTTCTCCAATGCATGAAAGTGAAAAGTGAAAGAAGTCGCTCGGTCGTGTCCTACTCTTAGCGACCCCATGGACTGCAGCCCACCAGGCTCCTCTGTCCATGGGATTTTCCAGGCAAGAGTACTGGAGTGGGTGGCCACTATTTACAACTTGTTAAATCTGTAATGCATCTTATTTTGGTTTTGCTGTTTAGTCGCTAATTTGGGTCCGATTCTTTTCAACCTCATGGACTGTAGACTGCCAGGCTCCTCTGACAATGGGATTTCCCGTGCATGAATACTGGAGTGGGTTGCCATTTCCTTCTCCAGGGGATCTTTCTGACCCACAGATCGAACCTGTATCTCCTGCTTGGCTGGTGGGTTCTTTACCGCTGAGCCATCTGGGAAGCCCTTTATTTTGGTTACTGTGCTTTTTTTCCACCTATAGAACCTCAGTCCTTTGCATGATTTGCATTTTTAAAATACATTTTAGAAAATTTAGTTTTAAGCGGAGGATCATTGGTTTACAATGTTGTGTTGGTTTCTTCTGTACAACAATGTGAATGAGCCATAAGTATGCATATATCCCCTCCCTCCTGAACCTCCCTCTTACCTCCCCCCAGCGTATCCCCCCCTCCAGGTTGTTATAGAACACCAGGTTGAGCTCCCTGAGTTATACAGCAACTTCACATTTGCTACCTATTTTACATATGTTAATGTATGTATATTTCAATGTTACTTTCTCAATTCATGATCTGCATTTTAAATCCACCTTTTGGAACCAGTTCTGCAAACTGCCAAGCTTGTATTTTGTCCTTGGTATATATTTGACTTCAGAAAGGACCCAAGAGTTTACCACCATGATTTATTCTGCTGCCAGCCAAAGCCCTTTGACCATGGGGTCTGTGCTCAGGGAACTAATCCTGGAGGCCATGACCTCTGTAACATTTCTCGGCAATTCCATTTTCTGCTTTGACCCAGGGTCAGAGACACTGGTCAATAAGCCAGCCCGGTGTCCATCAAAATTTGATTTAAATAAGAATGTAAACAGGAAGGTCTTTGCAAGAGAAATGTCATGTGCAGCTAATGGAGACCAGAGAACAAGATTCATCAGCCCTGGAAACTCAAGAAAACTGGTGAACCAGACCAAAGGGCATGACCTGTAATCCAACTCAGCAATGACAGACCCAGATGCATCCTGCATAGGTCCATTCACCTGGTGATTAGTGAACCCTAAAAGCTGGTGGGAACCTTCACTCCTTTAAGACAGCAACATAGATACCCAAACTCCAATTTAGATAATCATCCATTGCAGAACGATGAAAAAAAGTCTCATCAAGATCAAAACAATACTTTTCTCTCCACGCATGGAATTGTCTCCTCGTTTGTCTAAGGCCTTAGCAGATCAGAGATCCAGCATTCTTAAACTCTGAGTGGTACCAGGGCACCTAATCCAACATCAAAGTCTTGAATGAGGTCAGCTTCTCCTGGAAAATTCTTGAGGGTATGTATCATCACATTTCATCAGTTCTGGCTTTAATTTTTCCTCTCAGTTTCTTAACTGTAGACCTAATTGAAACCACACAAGGCTACTTGATCCCTCTATCTTAAAGGACAGAAGGACACCTTCTGGAGGATGAAGGGAGAGAAGTAACAACTGGAAGACTCTTCTTGCAGAACCAGCTGAATCTAGAGACTGTGTGTGTGTGTGTGTGTGTGTGTGTGTGTTAGTCACTCAATTGTGTCTGATTTTGTGTGACCCCATGGACTGTAGCCTGCCAGGCTCCTCTGTCCATGAATTCTCCAGGCAAGAATACTGGAGTGGGTTGCCATTCCCTTCTCCAGGGCATCTTCCTGAATCAGGGATCAAACCCATGTCTCTTACGTCTCCTGCATTGGCAGGCAGGATTTTTACTGCTGAACCACCTGAGAAGCCCCTTGAGACCTAATAGTGATCAGCTATCCGATGTGACATCAGAGACCCTCTACAACCCAGTGTTGTGGTCTGCAATCCTATGATGGCTACAATAATCCCTCTACATATGAACCTTCAAGTTGCTAACTTTCAAAGATACGAACGTGTAGCTGGTTCCAGCAAGGAACCAGAACCTCTGCCATCAACATCAGCCAGGAGTGGAATTGTAGCTTGCCTTCCATCTCCTATTGCTGACGATCCTTCAACTCTACCATCTCCCATCTCATTCCTAGGTCTCCTGAAGATGTCTCTGATAGGCCACTCAGTGTGCTGTTACTGGACTAGGTCTGATCAACAGTGAAAGGGCTCTGGACTAACCTGTCTTACTCTCACTCCTCCGGTCGGTAGCTCTTCTTGCCTGTTCGCTCAATGCCAGCCTCTGTGTGTCCAGCTGTTGAACTGCACTATTGTACTTTCCAAGATATTGTACTGTAAGATTTAAAATGTTTATTGTTGTGTTTGTTATGTATCATTTGTGTGAAAAGTATTGCAAACCTATTATAGTCCAGTACTATATAGCTGACTGTGTTAGTTGGGTACTTGGTCTAACTTTGTTGGACTTAATGAACAAATTGGACTTGCAAATGTGCTCTCAGAACTCATTTGTATATAAGGAACTTACCGTACTTCTTCTTGGCTGAGATAGTGGACACTCCGTTTTAAGTGTAAACATCATAAATCTGAAAAGATTGTATCAGTCAGGACCCTTGGTTTCATACAACAGAAAACCTGAGTTCAGTTCAATTCAGTTCAGTTCAGTCGCTCAGTCGTGTCCGACTCTTTGCGACCCCATGAACTTCAGCACGCCAGGCCTCCCTGTCCATCACCAACTCCCGGAGTTCACTGAGACTCATGTCCATCGAGTCAGTGATGCCGTCCAGCCATCTCATCCTCTGTCGTCTCCTTCTCCTCCTGCCCCCAATCCCTCCCAGCATCAGAGTCTTTTCCAATGAGTCAACTCTTCACATGAGGTGGCCAAACTACTGGAGTTTCAGCTTCAGCATCATTCCTTCCAAAGAAATTCCAGGGCTGATCTCCTTCAGAATGGACTGGTTGGATGTCCTTGCAGTCCAAGGGACTCTCAAGAGTCTTCTCCAACACCATAGTTCAAAAGCATCAATT
>NW_011494610.1:2398133-2413710 GCF_000754665.1 Bison bison bison
CAAAAGCATCAATTCTTTGGCACTCAGCCTTCTTCACAGTCCAACTCTCACATCCATACCTGACCACTGGAAAAACCATAGCCTTGACTAGACGGACCTTTGTTGGCAAAGTAATGTCTCTGCTTTTCAATATGCCATCTAGGTTGGTCATAATTTTCCTTCCAAGGAGTAAGTGTCTTTTAATTTCATGGCTGCAGTCACCATCTGCAGTGATTTTGGAGCCCCCAAAAATAAAGTCTGACACTGTTTCCCCATCTATTTCCCATGAAGTGACGGGACCAGATGCCATGATCTTTGTTTTCTGAATGTTGAGCTTTAAGCCACTTTTTCACTCTCCACTTTCACTTTCATCAAGAGGCTTTTTAGTTCCTCTTCACTTTCTGCCATAAGGGTGGTGTCATCTGCATATCTGAGGTTATTGATATTTCTCCCAGCAATCTTGATTCCAGCTTGTGCTTCTTCCAGCCCAGCGTTTCTCATGATATACTCTGCATATAAGTTAAATAAGCAGGGTGACAATATACAGCCTTGACGTACTCCTTTTCCTATTTGGTCCATTTTCAGAGATTCTCCTGCCAAAGGCAGGACAGACTAAGTCCAGTGGGAAAGGGTCACTGCCTCAGTTCCAGTAGCTATGACGACAGTCTTGTTGTATCTCATTGGTCCTGAGTTTATCACATGTCCACCCCTGAACCAATCAGCATTGTCAGGAAAAGAAAGCCCTGAGGTCTTAGTCCAGGGGGGAGATCTGACACTCACAGGTGCACCTGCTCCCTCTCCGTCTCCAGGCCTGGACTAGTAGAATCCTAAATCCTCCTCCCTGAGGCTGACAGGGGCAGGTGGTGATGGCCGTCTCCTCCGCTCCTGCCCCCTACCCTGCTGTGAGCCTGGAATTCCATCATCAGAGATTTCCTCCTTTTTGACTTTCTACCAGTCCCTTCTCCTTGGTTGGGTGGCTGGTGGAAACATAACTGCCTACGTTGTAGCAGGGGCTTCTGAAAGGCAATGTGGGTCTATCTCCACAGATGGAACAGAGGGCAGAGTTGGGGGTGTCAGGAGGAAGAAGAAAGCCTTGTGCATTCAAGACACCACATGAGATTTCCCTTCTCCTGGCTCTCCTGGGGGCTTACCCAAGTCTATGTTGGGAGGGGTAGCAGGAGTTAATGTCGACTCCTGTGACTATTCTTGGGGAGGAGCTGCCCCAGTTGACTGACCAATGGCTCTTTTGGAGACTTTCAGGATCCTCAGAGGGTCCTTGGAGTTCAGCCAGGGCAGCTCTGTGTTCAGTCTGCTTCTGAATGCAATTTTTATGTAGGGTTTCACTTGAAGAAACTCTTCACACCTAACAACTTTGAGAGCAGCTGCTTCAGTCTAAGTTGGGATCACTTTATTTTAAAAACAGCCATTTTCATCAGGACCTTTCAAATATTGTTCTAGTCAGGGTCACTGCCCACTGAAGCTGGCAACTATGTATTAGTTGTCTATTGCTATAGAACCAGTTGCCCCAGATTTTAGCCGCTTAAAGTCAGACATATGATCAACTATAGGTCTGTGGGTGGCTTAGCTGGATCCTCTGCCTCTGGACTTCTAACGTGCTACCGTCAGGGTGTCTGCTGGGGCTGGGGCTGGGAGACCTGCTTCCAAGCTGACTCAAGTGGTTGTTTCGTTCCTCACGGGCTGTTGTTGATCTGAGGGCCTCTGCTCTTCGCTGGCTGTTGGCTGAAGGCCTCCCTTGCTTCTTTACCCCGTGGGCCTTCCCCAGAGGGAGCTCACAGAATGGCGGTGGGCTTCCTCAGAGTGAGCAGCTGAAAGGGCTCAAGCGTGTGAGAAAGGCTGAAGCCCACGGGGTTGAGCTTGTTCGACCCAAATTTCAGAAGCGACATCCGTTACTTCTACTCTATTCTACTTGTTGGAAACAAATAATCAGGTCCAGCCCACTCTCAGGGAGGAAATCACGTGCGGACAGAATGCCAGGATGGGACCCATTTTAGAAGCTGCTCGACACACCACGTCTGACAAAATTTGTAAGAGTTGTTAGACTCAATTGTGAATAATTAACAGATTGCATTTTCTTCCATTTCCCAATTTTAGGAGAGATTTCTCTCCTGGAAATAGCCCTTGTTCACACAATGGTTGTGAACAGAAATTCTTTTGCTTTGCTGGCCTCAAACCCATAGAAAAATGTGATATTTCGGGGAAAGCGTTCCTCACTTGTTAGCTGAATTGTATCTTTTCTCCCCCTAACTCTTGCTTTTATGGACTGTTGAAGAGGATAGGGAAAGTTGGATTGAGTTGGGTTTTTTTTTTCCTGCTTTAAAGGGAAAAATCTTGGCTAGAGTTGAGTGCCTTTTAATCCCCACTATAAGAAATCTGACATTCTCATTTTGCTTTTCACCGTCTCTAATCTTCACACGGCCCAAGGTGGGGGTATGTCCATCCAGTACGATACAACAATCCCATCCGGTAGTAACAAAGGCATGCCTGAGGGCTCCAGTGGAGACTGAAATGTCCCAAGCCCATCTCTTTTCTAAGGCGATGAAAAGTTGATCTGGGCATGACCCCAAGTGTGACTTCTCAGATTCCAAGTGGCATTGTCCCTGGCCCCTCACCCTGTGGGGGTGGGGAGCTCTTGTTTGAGGGTGGGCTCCACCAGGTAAGCAGGGGAGGTGACCAGGCATCAGGCTTGGGGGTGGGGGTGGGGGGTGGTTCAGGATCCCTGAAGTAGTTCCTGACTGGGGCCGCTCTTTGGTTCTGGCAAAGACCAGGGCTCCATGGAGACAAGGAAATAGGCAAAGAAAATGACTCATCCTGGCTCAAAGCCCAGAAGACACACGCTAATGCCTTCATGCAGACAAAAATAAGATTATGAGAGATTGAGTGCAGAGAAAGGCAACTTCGAATGGCACTTCTGTTTAATCCATCCACTCAGAAACCCAATCTTTTGAGATCCAACGTGTCAAAGAGAAAACCATCACATTAGTGAAGTTGTCTTTAAGTCAGTCCTTTCCTTTCCACAACTAATGCTCTGCCAGGGTAGACAGCACAAGCCCTCATTTGCCTTCTGGGTTCCCCTCCTCTTCCAACCCCACAGAAGGTTCACACTTTCTTAACTTGTAAAGTCATAAGGAGACAGATGATCTCACATGGGCGATGGAACCTGAGAGGAAGTGACTTACTGTTTGCAGGTAGAATCATTAAAGAACTGGTGTATGATTCTGTCTGGTCTCACGGGGGCCATGGGGATGGTGGGAACATAGTAAGGTGGTAGAGCCTCTGTTGGCCTAGATCCATGAGAGGTTATGATAAACAGAGCTCCTCTACCAACCCTTGTATATGGAGAGAATTGGTTTTGTTGCCCAAAGCCAAGATGATGTCAGTGTTGATAATGCAACATCACCTTGCCTATCCTGACTAGTAACTTCAACCTGAACCCCAATCAACTGCTTACAGAGACGTTAAAAGCTTACAATTCCCCCTAAACATAGACACAAAGTAAGTCTGGTTCTCAGGCCCCTCCAGACAAAAACAGAGCAGCTACAGACAAGATAGCAGCTGGCTTCAGCCAACAGGAAACGCTGCCCCCAAACTTGAACGTAATGAAAAGGAAAGGATCGTTTAAACTCTCTGTCACCAGGAACAGACACTTTAATGGTTCTGTCAATGGAGATCCGCAGTTGAAAATAGCCAAGTGTACACCTTTCAAGGTCTATATTTCAAACGAAACAACAGGAGGAATGAACCTGTGGGACTAAGGTGCTTGGTGCCATTCGGGAATTATTTGAGCTAAATAATTACAGTCACACACATTGTGGGGTATATTTTTTATTTAGGTCTTTTAAGAAACAGGAAGGAGAAGGTAAGAGAAAAATACATTCTACACAAGAGACTGGACAATTGATCATTAACCACAGCCTCAGAAATCAAAGGAGTATAGATTGCTTTTGTTCCTATCACAAGTAAGCTCTGAATAAATGTGAGAAATTTCCAAAATTATAAGTATGAAGCATTAAACTATGAACATGAACTCAGGGTAGTAGGCAAATGTTGTTTTTGCTCCCCAGCATTCACTCACATGCCTTTCAATAAAATCATGTCCCCATTTATTTTCCTGGGAATCTATCCCAAGCCCACGCTGGAAAACATTGATTCTACCCTCAGCTCCAGGCATGGTTGTTATGGGCTTAGTTCAGAAACCTATTTGATTCTGCCCAGACTCGTTGATCAGTTCAGAGAGGGACAGAAACCCAACAGAGCTCCATAACGAATAGTCTTAGAATCCTGCTGGGTTATTAGAAGCTAATCTGTATTTTTCTCACTCGTGAATCTGCAGGTTAACTGAATGCATTTTGCTTCAGCCTTCAGGTCAGGCTCAACTCTACGTCTTCATCCTGGGCTCCTAGGGTGCTTAGAGCCTGCCCTTCTCGTGCCCCTACCCTAAGTGCATTCCACACAAGCTTATTTAAATGGTCTTCTCCTGTCATATCCTGGCAACTCACTCCAGTATTCTTGCCTGGAGAATGCCCATGTACAGAGGAGCCTGGCGGGCTGCAGTCCATGGGGTTCCAAAGAGTCAGACACAACTGAGCGACTAAGCACAGCACAGCAGCATATCATATCCACTCATGTTCTGTTAGTCAAGTCACACGCTGCTGCTGCTGCTGCTAAGTCGCTTCAGTCATGTCCAACTCTGTGTGACCCCTACCAGGCTCCTCCGTCTGTGGGATTTTCCAGGCAAGAGTACTGGTGTGGGTTGCCATTGCCTTCTCCAAGTCAAGTCACATAGCCAAGGTCAAATTACCTCAAAAGAGGCTGTAGCTCCGCCCACTCTCCAGGGAACTACCAAGAGGCCCCATGACCGAAGCAAGGGACTGAGAAGTGCTAACCCAACCTACAGCATCCACGCAGCTCTGAACCGCAGTGACAAAAGTATCACCTCTCTTTTCTGTTGAGTTGGGTTTTCATGTTACCTGTGAAGCAGAGAGTGCCGACCCAGACTCCCAGCTGGTCTCCGAGTTCCTGGCCATACCGACACGTATGTTCATTTCTCTTTCAGGAGCACCTGGGAGACTCTGTAGGGGAAACCTTAGTTGGTGAAAGATCAATGACAGGTGACAGCAGTGAAGAGGAGGAAATTCTAGTATACAAGCACCTCTCGGTTCTCAAGCCCCTCTCGGGCACTGGCTTTGAGCTGTGAGCGTGAACATCAGAGAATTCAGCCTGAGGCCAAGGCCACCCTGAATTAAAGGACTTCCTGAATCAAAGACTTGCAAAATGAAATGAGCTTCTATTCCTTCCAGACATCCACAGTCTCTAAAACACACAGTCCTCTTGTTCCCTTGTTGACACTATTAATTGATGTATGGACATGAGTCAGCGAGCTAAGCCATGCCTAGAATCGGGAAGGACTTGAGAACTGTTATTAATTCTCTGGGCCATCCCTCAGAATGTCTTAAATGTAAACAAAGCTAGTCCAGTTGACAACTATCAGCCAAGATCATTCAGGGCCAGGCCTTCCACAACACAAGAGTTAGGGAAGCACCCACTAGGACTAGCCCTCCAGAGTCTAGCCCCAGACTCTCCTCCTTCAGGCTGTGAGATCCTGGGCAGGTGATTTCATTTTTCTGAGCCTCAGCCTCCTCATCTGTAAAATGGGTCCATTGCCCTCATGTCATGTGATGTGGCTTAAGAGCATAGACTCTGGGGCCAGAGTCCCAGGGTTGGAACTGAAGTTCCTCTACATCCCAGCCATGTGACCTGGCTAAGTGACTTCAACTTTCCATCCCCTGGTTTCCTCATTTATAAAATCCAGGTGATAACAGCACCCACCTCACTGCATTATTTTGAGGATTAACTGGGTTAATAAGTAGAAGTGCTCAGAAGAGTTTGTATCACATATTTATCCCTCAGTAGGTGTTGCTATTACTATTAATACTAGTGGTTGTAATAGTGGAGTTTTCCTTCCTCCTAAGAAAGCTTAGAATTAATCACAATATGATCATAAGCGTGATGACAATTTCATGTGGTGCAAACCAGTAGCAACCTTTGTTGAATGAACGTGTAGGTGCCTGACACTCTGCTAAGCCCCTTATATGCCTTACCATGCTGCTGCTGCTAAGTCACTTCAGTCGTGTCTGACTCTGTGTGACCCCATAGACGGCAGCCCACCAGGCTCCCCCATCCCTGGGATTCTCCAGGCAAGAACACTGGAGTGGGTTGCCATTTCCTTCTCCAATGCAGGAAAGTGAAAGTGAAGTCGCTCAGTCGTGTCCGACTCTTAGTACCCCATGGACTGCAGCCCACCAGGCTCCTCCGTCCATAGGATTTTCCAGGCAAGAGTACTGGAGTGGGGTGCCATTGCCTTCTCCATGCCTTACCACACTGGTTCTCACATCTTTATGATAAGGAGGATAATGAGGATGAGGGCAACTGTGACAATGCATTCTCCATCAGAGACAGGAACCATGAGACTCAGAGGCACCAGGGACCTGAGGGACTAGGGTCACACGACAAATTGTGACAGATCCAGGATTCCAACACAGGCCACCTGGTCCCAGACCTCAGGCCGCCCTAGTTCTGCTTTGTTAGAGTAGGAAGGATAAGAGTGAATGTTTATTCTTTCGGTAGTATTTATTGAGTCCCTCCCAGGAGCCGAGCATAGAACAAGTCAGAGAAGGCACACTCACCTGTCTCTCCATCCATCCGTCCATTCACTCTTCTGTCCGCTCTTCATCATGCATCATTCCATCATCCATCCATCTGTACGTAACACCCGATAGTTCTAGGATGTAATGCCTCTGCCACTCGCAGAGTCATGGGATGAACCATGGATCTGCCTAAGGGGCTTCACCATATCCTTTTCACTAGAAACTGCTGTGTCCAAACTCTAATCCTAATCCTTAGTCCATATGCCAGTTTGCTGCCCCCATCTTAAGATTCAGACCCATCTCCAGGATACAAACACCTCTGGATTCCCAGCTGGTTACTGGTTGGGAGTTTTGATGCATCTTGTTGCTGCCCAGGGGCTGACCATGGTACAGCTGATCCATTAACTGTGGTTTCCCTGGCTCTGGGTTCCAAACCAGTCAAGATGTCTACACATCTCAAGATGTGGACAGATGTAGGCTGGGTAGCTGAGTGTCGTGATACTTACTTATCAGCCTCCAGCACTTTGTCAACTGCATCTTCATTTTTAAAAATACCATGAGTTAATAGTTTCTTAAATTTTAAGATATATTTGGTTTGAATTGGGCTACTGGGCTCAGAAATACATCTATGCCAAATTTATCTTTCAAGAATATTTGAATGGAACGTATCCTGTTAAAGTTGAATTTTGAAACAAAATATACATATTCAATTCTTTAAGGAGCTGAGGTTTGAAGAGGCGGGTTGAAAGAAAGAAAGTTTGACATCTAGCTTTGAATCTGTGACTGACAGTCTAGTTAGTTAGCACTGTTCATTTAGATATTTGGTTTAGTACAGGTGACTAAAAATTCTTATTCATATTAATAGAATTAAATGAATATGCTAAGTAGTCACATTTCAAAAATTTTGGAAAATAAATTTTTAGGTGGAAAAATAAAGGTTTTGATTTATAATACAAGGTCTTCCATGGCATAGCTCTGGTGCTTTGTTCTTCTGTATTTATGATGGTCTCCCTGTGTTTCTTAGAGATGAGATCACAGGTATCTATAATGCAGATCCCATTTATACATTTGAAGGAGGGAAGGAAAAACAAGAGAAGTGAGACAGGGACATATTCAGTTGTTCATTTTCTTTTATGGAAGATAGCACATTACCGCCCCCCCCCAAAAAAAGAGGAAGAGGAAAGGAAAAATTCAAAAGCACTTATTAGAGAAAATGGAGCAGAGACATGACTGATTAGGTTTGTGTCAGAGCTTGTTGGCCTGTCCAATAGTCCTTCTTTCTTTTTAACTGAAGACTTATTTTTATTTCAAGAAGCAGTATTCCCAGCTAAAAATATTTACCAGGTTCCCTTTCGTCCTGGGTATGCAGATCTAGCCAATGTTTACTAAACATGTTACAAGGTGGTGCCTCTAGGAAAATCCTTGAAAGGGAGCTAACTCAGCAGACATTGCTATTGTTTGTCTTCCAAAATTTGGTCTTATTGGCTGGAACTCTGGCAGCCACCTTGAGGCCATGGGGACAGGACTCACACTAAAGATAGAGAAGCAGAAAGCCATAAGGAGCCTCGTTCCTGATGTTATCATGGAGCCATCATAACATTCCAGGACTGCATACCTCTAGAGTTGTTTGACATGAGGAAAAATAAACCCCCAAGTTATCAGACTTGGGAGAGAGCATCTCTGTAACCTGTATTCAAAGCAGACTTCGAGAAACTCTATCTATTTTTCAACCACCCTTAACAAACCACTCCCTAAGGTGAAAGCGTGTGTATTTCTCCTCTTTCCAAGTGAACGCTTTTTTGAACTGAAGTGACAGGTATTCATGCTACTTTTTTCATCTGCGTGGAAAATGTCAAATTATAATGTATAATTTTCATTTCACCATCCTAACAAATCCTTTGTTGAAGGCAGTAACTAAAGAGCTCATTGAAGAAGTAATTTCCTGATCATCAAATTTTTGAATAGATATATTTTAATTTGCTACCCCTGCTGGGATGCCTGTTGGCATCTGTGCTAAATCTTGGAGATGTTCACTGTTAATTTTCAAAGACTGATACAAGTCAGCCCTCAGATAACCTTCATATGCATTTGTTAAGAGGCATCATAGAATCAGGAAATCAAGAGCCAGAAGGAACTTTAATTAAAGTTGAGTTTTGCTTATATAGCAAGGATAAAATTTATAAAGTCGTCAGGTATCAAGGCACATTAGAGCCTTGTTTGGTCCTAGGAAAGACTTTACATATTCCAGAATTTTCCCTGGGGTGGGAGGTGAGTTTCCTGCCCATCTACTCAAATCTGATCCAAGCATCTCCGAGATTCCATTCCTCCCACTTAATTCAGTTTGGATCAGCCATGGGTAAAACCAGTGATCTAATCAGAGTTAATTCCAGGTCTTTGGTGGAAGCTACTGGAAATCTAGCCCCCATTCCTTTTGTCTGAGAATCTCTATGGATGCTAGGATGCAGGCACTGGGGACCAGCAGGTCCTTGAACCAAGATGTGCTAATGCCTTAGTGTGAGCGCTGGATCCAGCTATATAACTGACGCCTGCCTAAAATAACCATGTAACTTACTGTCCAAACCAAGACACTTCTGTAAATAAAGGGGAGCGTTCTTTATGATTACTACAATTACTAACTAGCAGGCATAAACCAGGGCTGTCCTGGGTAAACTCTTGACTGACCTCTCAATCCATGAGACAAGAAATCCTGTTCTTATTAAAGCCACTCTATACCCTCACAACAGTGTCTTAAGTCAGCCAGAGAGTTGTTCTGTGCCTCACTGACAGGTTGACAAAAGAATTTGTTATTCAAGCTGGGTCACTTTGGAGAGTGAACAAGGCTGCTGTTAATTAACCAAGGAGGCAAACAGGTGTGTATAGGGACGTCCTCACTCAGATCAGGACATAAGCTAACACTTGGGACTGAGCATCCTGAGTGCTAGACCTACACTGGACACAGAGGGTTCCAGGATGAATAAGACATGAAGCGCAGGTCCACGGGCTCACTGCCTTAGAGACAGAGCACCCGAAACCACATTGGCAGCGGCAGATGCTGCGGGAGGGACCTCAGGCCAAACCTGTCAGCCCAGCTGCCCCTTTGAATTGGAGCACGTTTTCCATGTTTGCTTTTGTTCAGTAAAACCTGGCGATGACGGATTGCTGAGCACAACTGACTTGACCTCTTCCCTTCCTCCGGCATTTCCTGAAAAACTCCAGCACTTCAAGGAAAAGCAGCAGGCCACCTGTGGTTTGATGTTTTGAGCTACTTTCTGTCCCTCAATGATGAGAATTTCAGTCCGGGGGGCTTAGAGATGGAAAACCTTCATCTTCAGGTCAAGAAAACGGCGAGGATGGAATAAAGAGAAGGCTCAGCCTCCCCCTCCACCCCTCCCATCACCTCCACCCTGGATCAGATCTACCCTGGATGGGAGTGGGGGTGGGGGTGGGTCCGGATTACCCCCCTGCCCCCACACCGGGCTCAGTGACTTTCCTTCTGAAACTGAAACATTAACGTGACTTTCCTCTGCAGAGTCTTCAGTAAAGTTGGGTGGGATTTATTATCTGGTACAGTGTCTATTGTGAAGTCATTGCCACGTGATCCCAGGGCTGTATGGACCAGGCTGCAGGGAAGGATGAGGGGTCAATGGTGGGCATCTCCAGGAGAATCAGAATGGTTATATCATCTTTTGCTTCCTTATTGACATACTGGGGCTTCATCCATCCTGCCCTCCACTGACCCTGGCTACATTTTGGGTATTAACACCATCCTGAACTGCCAAAATAGAAAGGACCCTTTTATAAGCCATCCACGTATGTTGTTTCTAGGCAATATATTCAGATGGCGTAAACATCAAAATAACATAAAAAGGTACTCATTTAATGGGCTCATTCCACTCTGAGTACCCCATTCTGCTGAAAGACAATTACTGTCCCGGCTTCCAACGTAGCTTTCAGTGCTTCTTCATGCGAACATGAGCAATATAAACACAGATAGTCCCAATGCTTTCCTGTTATACACAAAAGCACCATTTTTTGTATATTGCTATGCATCTTGCTTCTTACCATTTGCAAGACTGTATATCCAATAATGTTATACCATGATCCTATGTCTTTAATTTAACCCTTCCGTTTCAGTACATGGACAGTTCATAGTTTTTGCTTGTTTAGCTTTTTGTTTTTACAGTTTCCTGTAGTGACAAGTTTCTCTTGGTGCCTATGTTCAGTTCTCAAAAACAATACTTAGATTTGTAACCTTGATCATAAGTTGTGCAGTCACTCAGTTGTATCTGACTCTTTGTGACCCCATGGACTGCTGCATGCCAGGCTTCCTGGAGTTTGCTCAGACTCATGTCTACTGAGTCAATGATGCCATCCAACCATCTTATCCCTCTGCCATACCCTTCTCCTCCTGCCCTCAATCTTTCCCATCATCAGGGTCTTTTCAAATGAGTCAGCTCTTTGCATCAAGTGACCAAATTATAGGAGCTTCAGCTACAGCATCAGTCTTTCCAATGAATATTCAGGGTTGATTTCCATTAGGATTGACTGGTTTGATCTCCTTGCTGCCCAAGGAACTCTCAAGAGTCTTTTCCAGCACCACAGTTTGAAAGCGTCAATTCTTCGGTGCTCAGCCTTCGTTATGGTCCAACTCTCACATCCACACATGACTACTGGAAAAAAAAACTTAGCTTTGAGTAGATGGACCTTTGTCGACAAAGTGATATGTTTGCTTTTTAATACACTGTCATAGCTTTTCTTCCAAGCAACAAGCGTCTTTTAAGTGTCTTTTAAGCAATCTTTTAATTTCAGGTACACAAATACTTACAACTTAAACCCCTAGAGGTCAGATTGACTGGATCAAAGAGCAAGTACATTTGTCAATTTGGTAGATGTCATCAAAATGTCTTCAACAGGGTGGTACCATTTCATCCCCACCCACCACATTTGTGAGTGCCCATTTACACACAGCTTCATCAACATGGAACATTACCAAACTTTTGGATTTTTGCCATAAGGGAAGAGAGAAATGATATCCCATCATGCTTTGTCATGATCAAAACCATCTGTATTAAAAAGTCATCTGTGTGTGCTGTGTGCTAAGTCACTTCAGTCATGTCCAAGTCTTTGTGACGCCATGGACCGTAGCTCGCCAGGCTCCTCTGTCCGTGAGATTCTCCAGCCAAGAAGACTGGAGTGGGTAGCTGTACCCTCCTCCAGGGGATCTTTCCGATTCAGGGACTGAACCCGCGTCTCTTACGTCTTTACCACTAGCACCGCGTGGGAAGCCAAAAAGTCATCTGCTGCTGCTGCTGCTGCTGCTAAGTCGCTTCAGTCGTGTCCAGCTCTGTGTGACCCCATAGACGGCACCCTAGATCGACTAGCATCACTTGGCCTCCCTGGGCACACTCAGGAGGACGACAGTGCTGACCCTGTGGATCTGCCAGGAGAGTGATTGATGTGAATCGGTGGGGCCATCTCAGGGCTTTGGGAGGGGCCCTGCAGTTCTGCTTGGTTTTGTTGTAGTGGGGGTTTGGTTTGTTTGGGGAAGATACAAAACACGTGCCAAAGGCCACACTGATGCTGGCATCTTTTCTAAAGCTCGCCTCTTGACAGAAAGCAGAGGTCCAGCCTCTGCCCTTCCTAAGCGGGCCACACTGTGTGTCAAGTTACCAAGGGGACTTGATGAACTGGAACACAGCTCGTCATCCAACAGTGAGAGGCTGTGTTTCCTTTCCCCAGGAGAATATTGGATTTCATACTGATAACCTAAACAAGAGAAAGGCACGTACCTAACAGCTAATAGCTGCAGAACACGTGTTTCCGCTCAATTTTTGCCCTTTTATTGCTCTGACACAGCGATCCTTTCTGCTCCGTAACAGCCAGATCCCACTCATCTGTCTTCCACCTAAGTCCAGTTGAAATCTCTTAGGCAAACCTATTCCTGGCCTACTTGTGTCCCTGTCCACAAATCACTATAGCTGATTCTCTTGCACTGAAGGTTTTTTGTTTTTTTGGGTTTTTTTTGGGTGGGGGGAACCAATAGCTGAAAAAATTCTGATGATATGAAAAGAGATCTCATATTATTTTTCATGTTGTTTTAAATAAAAGATGACAATTTGGGGTCCCCTTGGGACAACATGCCCAGGTATCCTGCATTGTAGGCAGATTCTTTACCATATGAGCCATCAGGAAAGCCCTCTGGCATAAATAATATGCTGCAATTTTTCTTTTAAAAGAAACCACAAAGCAAGAGAATGTATCTACTTTTACTCTCAGAAACACAAAACTAATTCTTCAGAAATATGTCTGTCTCTGGATAAACGCATACCACCTCACTCAGATAAAACTCAAATCTTCACAATGGCCCGCACGTGTGATCTGGTCTCCCCGCCTCTCTGGTCTTTTCTGTACACCTGTCTCCTTCCTTCACTCTGCTTCAAACATTCCAGGTGTGCTTCTGCCTCAGGGCCTTTGCACTCGCCATTCTCTCCACTTGGAATATACTCTCCCCACATATTACACTGAGTCTCTTCCTCACGGCCTGCAGGTCTCTGCTCCATGTCAATGTCCTCTGAGGTCCCCTCTTGGACTCCAACCCCACCATCCCCTGCCTCGCTTTCTTTCTTAGCACCTGCCACCTCCTGGTTCATTCCAGAAACACTATCTTGTTTTCAATCGTCCCAGACCAGAAGTGAGCCCCACAGTGTCAGGAGCCTCACTGAGCCCCTGCTTCATGCCTTCAGCCCATAACAGTGCCTGACACATAACAGACACCCAGTAACTTCTTTCACTGGGAAACCAGGCAAAACAGAGCAGCCACGCAGGCGCCAAATGCCAAGTGAAACAGGCTGCATGAACGTTAAAGAGTCCATTTAAAAAAACGCCAAAACCACAGAGTTCTATGACACCTTTTTTCTTTTTAAGTACCTCCCAATCTTTATGTTTTTTGGAAGAAACCAAATAAGTACATTTTCATCAGCCTTTACTTGTTTTTAATAAGCGTTTCTTTGCCTGCCCAGCAGCCACCGGAGTGCCTGGGTCCCACAGAGGCCCATCTGGCTGTGGGGTCGTTTACAGTTTGGAGAAAATGAGGCTGATTTGAGAAGTCGCTGCCTTTGTCAGTCAAGGCCAAGATCCACAGCACCAAATGTCAGCCAAAGTTGGACTCTGTAATAAGGGCTGCTCTGCTGGAACATTTTGCATAATTGGAAGGCGAGGTTAAGAGCAATAAGGAAAACTAAATGTGGATGTCCAACGGTTTATGAAGCAGATGCTGGAAAATAGAGCAGAGGGCTTCCAACGAGCTCAGGCTGATGCTGTTATTTGCTTATTTTTCTAGAGCAATGGAGCAACACGGGCAGGAGTGGGAAGGACAGAGCAGGTTTGGGGAAAGCTGTGGCTGTGGTGTCAGGTTGAAGTCCAACTGCCCTCTCTCCAGGGCCCTTGGTGACCACTCCTCAGGTTGTAAAAGTGGAACAACATTGATGAGAAGCTTTCTGCCTGTTTAATTAAACCCAGCATGTTAGGGGAGCGGGCAGTATGGCAGAGGAGGGTAGCACAGGGTCAGGTGCTATTTGTTACTGCAGCAGCATCTTGTCTGTCCTGACAGATGCAAGTTCTTCTGTGGTCAACTGAAAAATGACACCCCGCCCCACCCAACCCCGGCCAAAAGCTGTTCAGATCCTAAGCCCCAGAACTTGTGAATATGTTACCTTCCATGGAAAAGGGGTCTTTGCAGATGTGATTAAGTAAAGGGCCTTGAGATAAGAAAGTTGACCTGATTATTCAGATGGGTCCAATGAAATCTCAAGGGTCCTTGTAAGTGGGAGGAAGGAGGGTCAGAAAACAGAGGATGTGACCCCAGGGGTGAGAGATTTAGAAGATGCTACACTGCCAGGTGTGAAGATGGGGGATGGACCATGAGCCAAAGAAGGCAGGTGGCTTCTGGAAGCCAGAAAAGGCAAGAATACAGGTCATCCCATTGGGCCAACCCACTTTAGACTTCTGATCTCCACAATTATAAGAGAATAAACTTGCATGTTAAGACACTAAGTTTGGGATAACTTGTTACAGCAGTAATAGGGAAACTGATATGTCCCCTGATGCTTTTTGTAAAACAAACAAGGCTTCAACAAGACTTCTTCTCTGCATCTCTGATGTGTGTGGGTGTTCCTCAAATTTAAATTTTTAAACACAGGATGCCTCGTACAAGATCATTTTCTTCTTTAAGAGTGAAAATGAACTGCTAAAGAAAATGTCATTGAAAAGTTCTGAAATGTCTAAGATTAAATACACAAAACCACTCACTACTCTCTCCCTACCAGTTTAATACAAAAGCTTGAGATAACTGCCATTCACTCTCTCCATGACATTTTTTGTTGAATCTGGCACAGATGTCAGCCCAGGATGGGGAGTCCCCAGATTTGGCCTGAAGGAGCTCACAGAGACAAGCCCCCCTTCTGAAGGAGAAACAAGCCTGAGCTTTCCCCACCGGCACCCGCTACTTGCCCTGACAGCAAACGTGCACCCTCCCTTGCATTTAGATCGGAAGCTGCAGGAAATGGCAGGACGGTCACCTTGCAGATGTCAGAGCCCCAAGGTCACTTTGCATTTTGATCCCCTGCATTTAACCCAGGAGGGGGTTAGGGAAAGTCACAAACCACCAGCACAAGGAACAGTCCCCAACCTCGCTAACCTTTGTCCAGCCTGTCTGCACATCCCTGTGTTTGTGGCCAAACCCCTTCCCTTTAAATTTTTCTCCCCAGGAACCCAAGATGGAGCAGGACTGTGGACCAGGCTGGATTCTTAATGGCTGTTTTGATTGCTGAGGTCTGAGCCGTTCTCTCAATTTGGTCACAAAGGTTAACTGCGCTCCATCAGCAGATCAATTAATCACTAACGTATGCAGAGGTGTTTTCATCCCCTTTCAGGCC
>NW_011494610.1:2413810-2422393 GCF_000754665.1 Bison bison bison
CAGGCCACAGAACGGGTAACAGACAGCCTGCCAGGTCATTTCAAAGCCATGAACATTCTAATTGCTTCTGAGCTGAGTCTATTCTAGCACATAGCAATTTTGAGCCTTTGTGCAGCTGATTCTGCATAAGCTGGGAATGGGTACATGGGGAGCGTCAAGGCAAGATTAGATGGCTTTCCTTTAGGATGGCGGGAATGGAAATTTGAACAGAAGTTAAAGAATCATCATGAAGCTTCATAATAACACCTCCAGAAACTGGGCAGCAAACTCTTTTAAGACAACTGTGTTGTTTTCTGGGCACTAAACTCAGTCAATGCAACCTTGGTCAAGGTTAGAGCTGTCCGAATTCCAACTTAAAAGGTAATCGTTTCCAAGGGGCCATGATAGGCATGGCTGGGAATTGCTGGGGAGGCATGTACAGTCCGGAGAGAAGAAACTAGCTACCTGCCACCATTCACTTCCCAGAGGGATGAGAGAACGGCAAGAAAGCGAGTATTTGTCCATCATTTAGCCTCACACAGAAATAGACATTACCAACAATAATGATTATTATATGTTCGTGTGTCTTTAGTGTAAACCTGTTTGGAGTTTTGACACGCCTTGCCCCAATCTTCTGGTAACTGAACCCCGATAAAGAAACATAAGAACGCCCCGCCCCCATCGGTGCAGTTCGGGATGAGCTCCACCTCTAAGGGTGGAGCATGTGACCTGGCCTGACCAATCAGATGACAGATCCCCCCACACCTGGAAGCGGTTCAAGATGAGCACCTAAGAGAGTTGGTCCAAGCAAAGTGAATCCTCTGCTTGGACGGGGAGTGACTGGGAGAGATGTTCTCCGGGGCAGGCACTGTTGGAAGCCCACCCATTAGCTCCCCCACCACTGATTCCTGCCAGCAGAGCCCAGCCCCCAGTCTAGAGGCAGAGAGTGCATTGCTTGCGTTTTCATCCTCCTTTGCAGTGAGCTGTGGTCATGTGACCAGTCCTAGCCGTGATCTCAGGGAGCATCTATTGTAGGGGAGGGGAGCAGTCCTGGGAAAGATCTGCCTGACCTGAAAACGGCGAGCTGTACTTGACGAGAGGTTTCCTTTCCTACTTTTCTTGGATGCTGCTGTTCCAGTCCACAGTACTTGGAAATAAGACAGTTGTTCTTTCACAGTAAAGGGGAAGAAAAGCCACTCCTCGCCCTGACATTTTGAGTAACTGAATCACTCTCACAGCTGACTACATTCAGGCTTCTTGTGTGGAAAAAAAAAAAAAAAGAACTTTATACTTAAGCCCCTTTAAGACAAGATTTTTTTAGTTACCTTCAGTCTGGTAAAAATTGCTGCTGGGAGCCTTGTTCCCCTATTGAGATCTGGAATGACACTGTCATGAAGAAGAACAAAGCTGGAGCATGTCATAACGACTTTGTTTGAGCCCCTGGATCCATCTGCACCTGAAGCTTTATCTCTGAGTTGTTCAATTACAAGAGCCAACTCATTTTCTTTTTGCTACTTTTATTATGGTTAGGTTTCTCTCACAATACATCAAAATGTATAGCTTCTGTATAACAAAGGATTGCCTCAACAAAGACAAGGAGGAGGTATCTGGCTTATGCACAACAAAGGATTAATTTGATATGCTTCCATAAAATAATAAGAAAAATATAAATAGTTTGCTAAAAAAATTGACTCAGGGATATGAATGAATAGTGTACAGAAGAGATATGCAAATGATCAGTAAACATATGAAAAGATGAGAACTTGATCTTTAATTAGACAAAGGAAAATGACAAATATCCTTTTTTTTTTTTTTTTGCACTTGTCAGATGGGCAAAGCAAAGCTTGCCAGGCTGTAAACAGATACACTTACTCCTATTGGTCTGACCAAATAAGAATAGGCACTTTGGCAGGTACTTGGCAATAGTTATCAAATTAAAATAAGAATGCTCATACTTTTTGTGTAAATCAGGGTCCAAGCAGGAAAAGAGAAACCATTCTAATGTGAAAAACAAATAGCAAGAATCAGTTAGCGATATAAATAAAAATTGTAAAATTCCAAAAATGACATAAAGGGAAAGTCATTCACATCGTATCCTTTGGGGGCGGGAGAGAGGGGGAGAGTTATATGAATTTAGCATGGCCACTTACTGCCACGATTGCCTCCTGGGGTCAGACCTGGGACCCCAGGCCACGGCGCTGAGCGGGAACTCAGAGCCCCGCCAACCCCATTAGGCTTGCCAGGAGATCATCACAGCCACGGGCATGTCCCCTGGGCAGCCTTAGGCAGGACAGGCTGGCACTTCCCACCCTGCATGGCCTGGGCCTCGGTGACCCCTTTCAGGTCCCCCTTTGTGACTCCCGAGACACAGCCAGCATGTAGGGGCTGTCACAGAAAGAGCCCCCACACCACAGGACTGGCGGGTCCCCTCCTGCCTTGGAGTAAAGCCCCCATTTCACCTTTGTTTGTCAATGGCCGGGACCCTCACAGTGAACAGGCCAGCTGCTGTTGGCTTGAAACCACAGCCCCTTCCCTATCTGTGATCCGCGTCCAGCAGGGCCTTGGCTCGGTGCACAGACAGCCCTGGGGAGCCAGTGTCCTGGACCAGATGCAGCCGCAGGTCCCCACGTGGCCAGCCGCGGTTAAAGTTTCTTTGGTTGAGCTACACCTGTAAATAAATATCCAAGTACATGCATGGACCCTTGCTTGCTTTGGATCCTACCCACAACTAGTCTGTCCAAAGTAACTGAGACTGGAATCATTAAGATGGGGGCAGACCTCTGACTGTGGGCCACTTGCATGAGGGCAAAGGTCCTCACTGAGACAATCACTGTATAGCTTCTTCATTGCATTTATCCTGTGCCTGTCTCATTCCCCTGCCCAGCTCCAAGCTCTGTAAGAACCAAACTGGATGCTTTCAATTTATCCTCATTCTTATCCCTTCCCATTCCACACAAAGGTTATTGTCCCTCAAAGACAGGCGGGTCTGAGTCTTATTAAAAATGTAGCTTCTCAAATCACACCCCTAAATATTAAAGTCAGCCTGGGGAATCAGACATTCCCATGAACTCTTCAAGTGATTCACAAGTATGTCTATTTGAAATACTTCGCAGTAGGTAAGAAACAGATCCGTGTTTTACCACCCATGAAAACTAAGACTGGTCCTTCTCTTTGGGAATTTATTTTATTTTATTTTAGTTTTAGTTTTCTGTTTTTTTTTAAAATTTTATTTTATTTTTAAACTTTACAATATTGTATTCGTTTTGCTAAATATTATTCCTATGTGTGCTAAGTCACTTCAGTCATGTCCAACTCTTTGTGATCCTGTGAACTATAGCCCGCCAGGTTTCTCTGACCGTGGGATTTCCCAGGCAAGAGTACTGGAGTGAGTTGCCATTCCCTCTCCAGGGGGTCTTCCTGACCCAGGGTTGAATCTGTGTCTCCTGTTGCACTGCCTCCTGTGTTGGCAGGTGAGTACTTCAGCACTACTGCCTCTTATGATCCAACCTTATCTTCTTCTTAGAGGATTTCCCTGCTTCCTGAAAATAGAGCCTTCTCATGAAATGGCACAGAGTGAAGAAGCGATTACCTTAGAGCCCATCTTGCTAACTGGTGCACAAAATAATTTGAAATAAAGCAGAGATTCTCACAGACAGTTCAAGGCTACTGGGCTTGATACTGAGATTCTGAAAATGCTTCCTAGGCTTCTCTCTCCCTGCTCTGGGTGTGCCCTGACTCTATCAAGGTTTGCTGCAGGACATAGTATTTTGGCTATTTTCATTTTACACTATTTTTGTAAGAGTGAAGATCCTCTTTGGATTTCTTTCAGTAAGCAAAAAACAGGTAGGTCTTTTGTAAAAAAAAAAAAAAAAAGAGTGGCATAAATCAAACTTTCTAAAAGTGGGGGATACTTGTATTGATTTTCTAATTCTTTCTCTTTTTTTCCTCTTCTTTCCTGCCATATTTTATTTATTTTGGCCATGTTGCCTGGCTTGTGGGATCTTAGTTCCCTAACCACTGAACCACCAAGGAGTTTCCTCTTGCCTTATTTTATATTAATCAGTAACAATTATTACTATATGCAATTGTCAACTTTACATCATTCTTTAGTGGATAACCTATGCTGCTGCTAAGTCGCTTCAGTCGTGTCCAACTCTGTGTGACCCCATAGACGGCAGCCTACCAGGCTCCCCCGTCCCTGGGATTCTCCAGGCAAGAACACTGGAGTAGGTTGCCATTTCCTTCTCCAATGCATGAAAGTGAAAAGTGAAAGTGAAGTTGCTCCGTCGTGTCTGATTCCTAGCGACCCCATGGACTGCAGCCCACCAGGCCCCTCCGTCCATGGGATTTTCCAGGCAAGAGTACTGGAGTGGGGTGCCATTGCCCTCTCTGGATAACCTATAGATGACAACATATTTTCTCAACTTACTGGGGTCTACATTAAATTACATCCTTATCACTTGGACAGTGGGAAACTTTGAGAATGCTTTAAAACAATTTAATCTCCTCTGGCTGTTGTGTCATCCATGGCAAGTACTTTAATATGACATATACTGTAGACCTCCACAGGTTATTATTATTATTGGTCTTTTATGTACTCATGGTTAAAATAAAGTTTCCAACATATTTACCCTTTCTACTGCTCTTTATTTTTCTGTAGTCTTCATTTAAAAGTATTTTCCTTCTTCCTAAAGAACTCCATTTACTATTTATTTTAAAGCAGATCCACAGGAGCCCAGGGTGTACATCTATCTGCTAGATGTGTAATTAAAAATTAATTATAAAATTTCAAAAATGGCGAAAACAGAAAGATCTGCTGACAGTGAAGTAGCTGCTTTTGCTTCTATGAGAACATTTATTTATATTCACCTTCAAAGGATAATTTTAATGACATAAAGTTCTAGACTGGCAGTTGTTTTCTTTCAGATATGTATTTCTTTCTGCCTAGCATGCCAGGGGTTCTGTGACTTTAATCTCTCATCAACTTTGAGGAACCCTCCAGCTATATATCTTCGCATAGCACTTCTGATTTTCTCTTCCCTCTCTTACTAGGATTTAAGTTACACGTATATTGGAACACTCCCATGTTCCCTGTGGCTTCATGCCCCTTTGTGTACAAGCATACCTCAGAGATATTGTGGTTCTGGTTTCCAGACCACCACAATGAATCAAATATCACAATAAAGCTAGTCACACAAATTTTTGGCTTCTCGGTGCGTATCAAAGGGAATGTTGGGCTGGTTTGATCTTCTATTCAGACCACTAAAATCCTCTCCACATCTGCCATCAGCTTCTTCATTTTCTTATCATTCGTGGGTTCACTGAAGTAGCCCTTTAAACCTTCCTCTGAGCACTCTCCTTTGCATTCACAACTGAGATAATGGGCACAAGAGGCCAAGATTCCAGCCTGTGTCGGCTTTTGACATGCCTTCCTCACTAAGCTTAATCATTTCTAGCTTCCCACTTAAAGTGAGAGACACACGGCTCTACTTCGCACTCAGAGGCCCTTCTAGGATTATTAATCAGCCTAATTTCAGTGTCGTTCCAGAGGAGAGGGAGGAAGTCAGGGGAAAGATCCGGCAGTAGAGCAGTCAGAACACACACATGTACCAAGTTCCTCATCTTACGTGGGCACAGTTCACAGGGCCCTAAGACAGTTACAATAAAGCCCCCTCGATCACTGATCACAGACCACAACAGCAAATGTAATAGTGAAAAGCTTTGAAATATTGTGAGAATTACCAAAATGTGACACAGAGATGTGAAGTGAGCAAATAGTTGGAAAAATGGTACCAACAGACTTGCTTGAAGCGGGGTTATCACAAATCTTCAATTTGTGAAAAACGCAATATCTGCAAGGCCCAGTAAAACTAGTTATGCCTGTATATGAATCCTTTTTGTCTCCATGCTTCAAAAAGGATATTTTCAAAAAACCTATCAAAATCTTTGCCTGATACACCAATTATATTTTTCATTTTAATTATTATAATTTCTAGTTAGCAAATATTCATGTGAGTCCTTTCTATATATTCCATTTCTCTAATAAAATTCTCCATCATTGGAGCTTTTTATTGAATATGTTAATAATAAATGTTTTACAGTTTATCTCTGATAGACTCTGATAATCCATCAACTGTGATTTTTTTCCTTATTGTTTATCATTTTTTCTTCTTGGTTTTTGGTTATTAGGTCTTCTTTCTGATATATCTGGTAATATTTTTCTGAACGTTGGCAAGGCATTTTGTTTGAAACATTGTACTATCTACGGATAATGTTCTATTTCCCCAGAGGATTCTAATTTATCTTTTCATTTCTTTTCTCTGATAGCCACTATAGTGAGGACAGATTATTATGACTGTAATGATTCAAGACTGATTTTCTGCTTTATGGGTCTGGTTTATTTTGATTTGTCCTTACTTCCTAGAACAAGTTCTTTGAGAGACTGAACATATACCACTGTTTATTTTCCAAGACTCCACCTATTTGGTGATCACTGAGCTCCAAGTTCTGCTGTATAGCATCATGATATTGGTGAAAGCTTTGCTGAGTTTCTTAGCCTTTCAGCTGCTTACTTTCTGCTTGTATTCTGAGCCCCTTGGTACAGCTTGCTGCTGCTGCTAAGTCGCTTCAGTCGTGTCTGACTCTGTGCGACCCCAGAGACGGCAGCCCACCAGGCTCCCCCCATCCCTGGGATTCTCCAGGCAAGAACACTGGAGTGGGTTGCCATTTCCTTCTCCAATGCAGGAAAGTGAAAAGTGAAAGTGAAGTCGCTTAGGAATCTGCAAATGCTTCAAAAGGGAGAGAACTGCAGTAAAGCAGACTCACTGCTAGGGGCTTCTCTGAAATCTTGGGCCCTCAAACCCTGGTTTCCTTGGTAACCCCAAGTATCAAAATTTATGTCCCCAGAACCATGAGCTTGTTGGAAAATGCTCAGTTTTCTGTGAATCTTGGCTCCTCTCTACTTACTAATAGGCAAATTCCTCAAAGAGAAAAGAGGTGGACAATGCAAAGCTCAACTCAAAGCATTTCCCTCTGTCTGCACGGTCGGCCCCTAAAATCGTGGCAGCCTCAGTCGCTCTCTAATGTATTCAAATAGGTTTGTCCCCTCCTATATATCTACTTTTTCTCTTGGATTTCTTGAAAGATGGGGTTCTCTTTTTTAATACTACAGGCTTTCCTAAGAGAAAAATTATAAAGCATCTTGTATATGTCTGTGTGTGTGTGGTGGGGGGGTGTGCTCAGTTGCTCAGCCATGTCCATCTCTTTGCAACTCCATGGACTATAGCCTGCCCACCAGGTTCCTCTGTCCATGGAATTTTCCAGGCAAGAATACTGGAGTGGGTCGCCATTTCCTACTTCAAGGGATCTTCCCTTCCTGACTCAGGGATCGAACCCGAGTCTCCTCATCTCCTACATTGGCAGGTGGATTCTTTGCCACTGCACCACCTGGGAAGCCCTATAAATCACTTAGTAACTAGTATCTCACGGAAGCAATAAGTATTAATAATATTCCAAAAATGGATGTTCTCAGAGAACATCTAGCCAGCACTTCCAATTTTTAAATATGTATGTTCTATGTTTACAGAAAAAAATACAAATTATTTCAATTTAACTACCTAATTACTTTTGAAACACTGTGCTCAGAAAAAATATTCAAGGATTAAAAAGTTTAAGAAATTGTAACATAGATGTTAAAGCATGGATTTGGACGTCAAACCACTTGGGTTCAAACCCTGCCTTTGCCCCTGCCAAGCAGGTGACCCAGGGTAAGTCATTCAACCCCTTGTGATCAGAATTTCCCAGTTTATAAAATGGATTGCTAAGACAATTAATCTCATAGGGTGGAAGAGAACATTAGAAACATTCATATACAGGAAATACATAGAACTCAAGATCATATGTCTAGAAAAGTGTTCATTAATCAAATAAACAAAACAGTGTGCAGGACAGATTGACTCTCTAAGCTGATTGCAGCCCACAGGCCCCATTTTGAAGCATCTGCCCTGGTCTATCTCCTTTCTCTGCAGATGGGGGCATGTTTGAGCACAGAAAGGGGAGGGGCCCTGCAAACACAGAGCTGCTTACTCCTAAGACTGGGTGCAGAGCTGGAATTTCCTCTTGAGCATGTTATCGATTAAATCTGTGCCCTGGAAGCCAAGCAGCTAATTTCCGTAGAAGGCAGAGGTGTCAAAGCCCTCTCAAACTGTGGATAAATCTCTAATTGCCACGTCTGCCCAACTTGGTTGTGATCATTAGCAGAGCCCCTCGTGCTCTGGCTGAGAGAGGAGAGGGAGGCCAGACGTATCCCCGCTCATCTAAATTTTTAATAATGCTCCAATCTTCAGATCATCGGGTAATCAAACCCAAATTAGCCTGATACTCAGAGCCAAGAATAACAAGGGGAGTGAAAGAGAAAAATGTTTCTTTAATGAAATTTTCATCAATGCAGATTCCTCATTGCATATTAAGGTCTTGGCTTGAAGCCAGCATCAGAGTCGACTGCTGTGACATTGACCTTTGTCCCTCGGGGGAGACACAGGGCAGTCTGGCTGCCCTGCCCTCGGCCCGAGGGTCCCTGTAAACCACACTCAGAGCACAGCCCTC
>NW_011494610.1:2422707-2431843 GCF_000754665.1 Bison bison bison
AACAGGGACAAGGCTTGCTGTCCTTCCCACTGCCCAGGGGAGAGCTGAGCACAGGGAGGCGTCCCGCACGACTGGCTGAACGAATGCACACACGAAGGGCAGGGTCTGTCATGCTTTCTAGATCAAGTTCACAGTGTTAACGGAGCAGCCGCCAAGCACGGGGCTGGGTCCGGCCCTGGGGTGCCCCAGAGAACAAGCGAGAAAGGGCCCTTCCCTGACCTCCAGCATCTGGACGGACACTGAACAAGCCAGCACATGGGGACCAGGCAGGGCAGCAGAGCCCCTGGGCACGTGCGCCCTTGAGGGGCCGTCTGAGCTGAGCTCCAGAGAAGGAGAAAAACCCTTCACATGAAGACTGGGGGAGAGGCAAAGGTTTACAATTTTCCAGAAAGAGGGAGGAGGCCTTGCCCCCCAGCACAGTGACGGGAGGAGGCAGGGAGAGGCCATAGGAGGCCTCACAAGGATGATACAGCTGATGCCCATGGATGTGCCCTACGTGTCACTTTACACACAGTGTCTCACTGAATCCCCACAACCACCTGACAAGCAAGTGCTGATGCCATGAGCCCCTTTGACAGATGGGGGAATGGAGAGCGCAATTCAGCGCCCAGTGTCACGTGTCTATTTCTCAGCCATTGCCCCGTTAACGATCCAAAACTAAACACCCGAACTCAGTGACTCTCCACATCCCACACGTCTGAGCCACCCCTCTGCAGCCTTGCAGTCAGGGCCTCAGAGGACGGACCTGCTCCTGGTGGTGCCTCCTTCATCACAGACACAGGCAGTTGGTCCCCAAGATGCATCCTGACAGCATCCAGGAACAAACATCAGCCTGTGTCTAAGAACCTCGGGCCTCCTTGCTGCAGAGTCATTGTACATGCTGCTGTTGTTCAGTCGCTGAGTCACAGCCAACTCTTTGCAACCCCATGGTCTGTAGCACACCGGGCTCCTCTGTCCTTCACCATTTCCTGGAATCTACTCAGATTTATCCCTTTGAGTTGGTGATGCTATCTAACCATTTCATCCTCTGCTGCTCCCTTCTCCTTTTGCCTTCAATCTTTCCCAGGGTCTTTCCCAGTGAGTCAGCTCTTCACATCAGGTGGCCAAAATATTTGTTGTTTAGTCACTCAGTCGTGTCTGACTCTTTGCAACCCCATGGACTGCAGCACACCAGGCTTCCCTATTCTTCACCATCTCCTGGAGCTTACTCAAACTCAGGTCCATGAGTTGGGTGATGCCATCCAACCATCTCATCCTCTGTCATCCCCTTCTCCTCCTGCCTTTAATCTTCCCCAGCATCAGGGTCTTTTCCAAAGAGTCAACTCTTCACATCAGGTGGCCAAAATTGTGGAGTTTCAGCACCAGTCCTTCCAATGAATATTCAGGGTTATCTCCATTAGGATTGACTGGTTTGACCTCCTTGCTGTCCAAGGGACTCTCAAGAGTCTTCTCCAACACCACAGTTTGAAAGCATGAATTCTTTGGTGCTCAGCCTTCTATATGAGACCAACTCACATCCATATATGACTACTCGAAAAACCATAGCTTTGACTATAGGGACGTTTGTTAGCAAAGTGATGTCTCTGCTTTTTAATACGCTGTCTGGGTTTGTCATAGCTTTTCTTCCAAGGAGCAAATGTCTTCTAATTTCATGGCTGCAGGCACCATCTGCAGTGATTGTGAAGCCCAAGAAAATAAAGTCTGTCACTGTTTCCATTGTTTCCCCATCTATTTGCCATGAAGTGATGGGACCAGACACCATGATCTTAGTTTTTTGAATATTGAGTTTTAAACCAGCTTTTTCACTCTCCTCTTTTACTTTCATCAAGAGGTGCTTTAGTTCCTCTTCACTTTCTGCCATAAGGGTGGTGTCATCTGCACATCTGAGGTTATTAATATTTCTCCCAGCAATCTTGATTCCAGCTTGTGATTCATTCAGCCCAGCATTTTGCATGATGTAGTCTGCATATAAGTTAAATAAGCAGGGGGACAATATACAGCCTTGTCATATTCCTTTCCTAATTTTGAACCAGTCCATTGTTCCATATCCGGTATTGACTGTTGCTTCTTGACCTGTGTACAGGTTTCTCAGGAGGTAGGTCAGGTGGTCTGGTGTTCCCACCTCTTTAAGAATTTTCCACAGTTTGTTATGATCCACACAGTCAAAGGCTTTAGCATAGTCAATGAAGCAGAAGTTTTTCTGGAACTCTCTTTCCTTTTCTATGATCCAACAGATGTTGGCAATTTGATCTCTGGTTCCTTGGCCTTTTCTAAATCCAGCTTGTACATCTGGAAGTTCTCGGTTCACATACTGTTGAAGCTAGCTTGGAGGATTTTGAGCATTACCTTGCTAGCGTGTGAAGTGAATGCAATTGTGTGATAGTTTGAAAATTCTTTGGCATTGCCTTTCTTTGGGATAGGAATGAAAACTGACCTTTTCCAGTCCTGTGGAACTGGAAAAGCTCCCTGGCAAAAAAAAGAATTACAACCAAAAAAGTGAATATGGACAATGCTATAGGGCTTCCTTGGAGAAGGCGATGGCACCCCACTCTAGTACTCTTGCCTGGAAAATCCCATGGATGGAGGAGCCTGGTAGGTTGCAGTCCATGGGGTTGAGAAGAGTCGGACACAACTGAGCGACTTCACTTTCACTTTTCACTTTCATGCATCAGAGAAGGAAGTGGCAACCCACTCCAGTGTTCTTGCCTGGAGAATCCCAGGGACGGGGGAGCCTGGTGGGCTGCTGTCTATGGGGTCGCACAGAGTCGGACACGACTGAGCGACTTAGCAGCAGCAGCAGCAGGGCTTCCTTGATACACACTTACACAGAGCAGTGAACCAGCCCTGTTCCTTTGAGCAGAGCCCCAGCTTCAGCGAAGTCAGTTTTCTTTCTATATTCTTCTGAGATTCTATCTTACAACATCTCTGTCTTGCAGGAAAATTGCAATTTTTGCTCTCACAACTCTGCTCCCTAACAGCCCTGGAGGAAAGACAGGAATGCTTGAAGGCATTCCTTCCCTCCGATATGCGCATACAATATATATTTTCAAGGCCCATTTCATTCCTTCTAGAGAAAAATGGATTTCTTAATGCAATAGTAGAATTGATAGAGGTTATTGAGGAAGGTGATAGGGATTATTTTTTAAACACTTTTTTGCTTCATGGCTACAAACTATGAAGCAAATAAGAAAGGACATGAACATAACTCTAAAACAGAAGGAAAGTCACTGTTTTCTAAGATAATATGTAAACAGTAAGAGAATACAGAACAGTATGTGTTGATGGATTCTGGATCTTGCCAAAATGAAAATGCTTTTTAAGAAACCATTTGAAGCATCATTCTATATCTTGATACATCATGTTCAGATGTCTTGAGTAGACATGGGACCATAAGGGAATTCAAAGCAATATTTAGGAAGGAATTAAAAAGCTGAAGTGGCATCACTTTTTAAAATTCCATAATGAATATGAAGAGAATATTTGGACTGTAAGAAGGAAGCCCAGACAAAACAATACTCATTTTGAAATTTCAAAGAAATTAAGATTTTAATTTTATGTATCTTTTTCTGCCAAACATTAATAATTATGCATGTTGTGTTTCTTTCTCTTATAGGAAAAGATAAAGAGCAATGTATTTCAGACTTGGGTCAGCCTATGAAGTTTCCATTTTCACAGGAAGCCTCTGCCAGATTTCCACAGCATGCAGAACTCAGCCACCACACCAGGACCCAAACAAGTGTTATTTAAATAAGGGTTTACCCTGAATATTCATTGGAAGGACTGATGCTGAAGCTCCAGTACTTTGGTCACTTGATGCGAAGAGCTAACTCATTGGAAAAGACCCTGATGCTGGGAAAGATTGGTGGCAGGAGGAGAAGGGGACAACAGAGGATGAGATGGTTGGATGGCATCACTGACTCAATGGATCTGAGTCTGAGCAAACTCCAGGAGATGGTGAAGGATGGGGAAGCCATGGGGTCTCAAAGAGCTGGGCGTGAACTAGCCACTCAACAACAAGACAATACATAACATTAGAAAACCGAAAAGGGGGAACCAAAACCAGCTTGTTACTTCACATGGCATTGGGCAGTTGGTAGTTAAGTTGCAAGCTCTACAGCTAAACGACGGATACTGGTGTAAAATTTGTTGGGATGTAACAGCAAAACCAGCCCTCAGATTCAAGGTTGGGGGCCACAGACCCCACCCTTCATGGGAGGAGCATCCAAAAATCATGCTTCCCTCACGGCTCAGATGGTAAAGAGTCTGTCTGCAGTGCGGGAGACCCTGGTTCGATCCCTGGGTCAGGCAGATCCCCTGGAGAAGGAAATTGGAACCCACTCCAGTACTCTTGCCTGGAAAATCCCATGGATAGAAGAGCCTGGCGGGCTACAGTCCATGGAGTCGCACAGAGTCGGACATGACTGAGTGACTTCACTTTCACTTTTCGTGTTTTAAGACCATCATACGTGAGAATCAGCTTTGCATCCTAAGATTGCCTTTTCCTCTTTTCCCACTTCACTCTTTCCAGTCCACTGACCCCTGCCCTGAATAAGCTACCTGCCTACAAGCTTGCATCTCCAGCTCTGCTTAAGGAGGAAACCCAAGCAAACACCCAGTCCGTAGCCTCATCCCCCAAGCCTGGAGGGTCTCCAGGCTTATCAGATGAAATTTAGTGCAGATATACATGCGTTTTAAGTTGACTTTTCTTCAGTTAGAGTGTGAGGTTGTCTTTGGGAGAAAAGCAAGCTCCCCCAGGAGTCAATTTCCACCTTAACACATCCACCGCTTTCTTCCATAAGACAACTTTATCTTGCACTTTTAAAATCTCTCCTGTTCCAGGCTGTGTGCGTTCCCTGAAATTCATATCATTTAGAAGAGCTTTTTTAATGACCTTTTAATTCTTTCTCAACTTCCTGATGCATCAGCGTGTGTAAAGGGAATGTGAAAAACCGCTCCCTCTTCCTGATTCAGATTCATAGTCCCTTCGTCACCACGCAGCAGAGTCTGGTTTGACTCAAACCTCTCCATAGCTGAGTGGCCCCACTACAAAGAAATCCCCTGGGAGCAGGAATTTGCTTTCTCTGCTGTTGATTCACTTCACCCCTGTCTACATGGAACATGAACAGTTCAGAACTCGGTCAAACACGGAGCTGGTTTATTTCAAAGTATTCACCGTTTACTTGGGGCCTGGTCTTCTCAGCCTCTGCTCTCCCCCCTCTTCTCTAAAAGCAGCAACCTGTGAATTTTCAGCTCTAAAGAACAGTTTAAACATGCTTAAGATCCTCAGTGATTTAGAAGTCATTTCAAAGAAAGCCTCTGCTTGATTTATTTGATCTTAGAGGAAGCACGTTTTAAAATGGGTATGTCAGGGAATTCCCTAGTGGTTCAGTGGTTAGGACTCAGCGCGTTCACTGCCAGGGCCTGGGTTCAATCCCTGGTCAGGGAACTGAGATCCCACAAGCTATGTGGTATGGCCAAAAATAAACGTGTACGTCATAAGCTAGTGGTAGTGTGAGGACACCCCAGGACACGAAGACCCCCCAACTCACCAGGTGGATACGTGAGGCGCAGGACAGTGTCCCCATGCTGACTGGACTCCTATAGAGCCACCCAAACGCACCATGGGTTGAGAGGATTCTGCCTGATCTCAACACTAGGAAACCTGAACCAACAGCATCATTGGGGGAGGCATAAATTAGGAATTTGGGATTAACATATACACACTGTATATATAAACTAGGTAACCAACAAGGCCATACCGAATAGCACGGGGAACTACACTATCTTGTAATAATCTATATGGGAAAAGAGTCAGAAAATATATATGTGTGTGTGTGTGTATACACATATACAGTGGTGTAGTGATAGCTCAGTCGGTAAAGAATCTGCCTGCAATGCAGGAGACCCGAGTTCGATTCCTGGGTCAGGAAGATCTCCTGGAGAAGGAAATGGCAACCCACTCCAGTATTCTTACCTGGAAAATCCCATGGAAGAGGAGCCTGGCAAGCTACAGTCCCTGGAGTCGCAAGAGTCGAACACGCCTTAGCGACTAAACCACCACCAGAGGTAAAGAATCCACCTGGCAATGCAGGACATGCAAGAGACATGGGTTTGATCCCTGAGTCAAGAATATTCCCTGGAGAAGGGAATGGCTACCCACCCCAGTATTTTTGCCTGGAGAATTCCATGGGCAGAGGAGCCTGGTGGGCTACAGTCCATGGGGTCTCAAGAGTCAGACACAACTTAGCAACTAAACCACCATAACCATGTACCAAATACTGAGTGGTTCTGAATTTTATCTAGCAACCTTAGGCTCTGTCAGCCAGAAAGAAGGGGTGCAGCTGTTGGAGAGACAGTGACTGAATCTCCAGTGCCGAGAACATGGCCTGGCACTTAACTGCCAGAGAGGACCTGGGACGAAGCAATGGCGTGGGGGAGGGACTCATTTCGTCACCATGGAGACCTGTAAATAGTATAATGGAGCAAGAACAAGAGGACAGAAAGAACTGCTTGAATCATGTGACTACTTCTAGAAACAAAGCAGTGACCAGTGTCCTAGTATGAGGGCACTGGTCACCTAAATCCATGCTCCAGAGTGGTCCTTCCCACCACAAATGGATGAAAGCTCTGGGTGGTAGGCATCTTACCAGGAGGGTTTGCTCTTGACATCCATGGGACAAACCGGAGGTCCTCTCAAGTTTTCTCAATCCTTCTACCCCAAAGCAAGTCAGCTGGGTTCACAAACTTTCTCTTGGGGCAGGCAGCGTCTATTAACCTTCTCCCACACTGGATGACCCAAAAAGAAAAAGATGGAGGAGAGGCTATTCCCCAGGTCACTCCATCCCCATCTTCTTTGTCTTTGCTCCCAAAATAAATAACTCAGGACCATTTTCACCCTGATCATCTGAGACAAGACCGAGATGGGTATAGAAATGAATGTATCGATTTAGGCGCTGTTCACAGACCTGCTTCCTTTTTCTGTGAGCAGCTGTAATTAGACCGCTGTGATTTTCAAGTCAGGAAAATGCTAAATGGAAGCACGTCAGCTGGTTATAAAAGAGCTACCCAAAATAACATCACAGGGAATGGATCTTTTGATAAAATATTCCTAAAGGGTTTTAAGCTATAAAATATTTTCTCCCCCAAATTGGCAGTTTTTGCCTCCCATTTCCAGATTTCCAGATTTGACATTCCAGATTGTGGTTTTTTTTTTATGTTGCAAAATCTGCTTACTTGCCCCTCTGCAAAAAGTGTCTCTTTTATGTTTTTTAGTTAATTTTAAACCTGAGACTGATAACTTTTTTAATGCTGAGTCACTGGTATAGGAATGGCCCCGTTGTCAGCTCTCCAGGCAGAGATAGGGACCTGGAACCAGTTAAAAAAAAAAAAAAAAAGCAACTCTCAGCATATCCCCTAAGAGACTAACAAACCCTGCTGGTCAATGCTCTCTGAGGAAGATTCTTCTTGTGTAGCTTTTCCTGTTGGCAGAGAAAGAATGTCTTCCTGGCCACCTGTCTGAATTTTAATGAGTCAAGAAATATTTCTTAAGTGTCCAGGGAACATTTTAGGGATTATGAAAGAAACATGGGGGAAATCTCTCTCTTCAAGGAACCCATAAGATTTAGATGAAGTTGAGATTTTAAGACCTACAAGACGGATGTGTGCATGTGTTGTATTTGTGCCAGAGGAACATAAAAATTCAGCTTCCCGTCCCTTGACCTCCAGAAAAGTGCTTCCGTTATGAATAGTGCTTTAAAGAAGTGTCCTTACTTCCCCGACTGGACCACAGAGGCTGAAACCTCAGGGTCTAATGTGTGGTGGTCTTAACAGCATCTACTACCTCTTGGGGGCTTCCCCAGTGATTCAAACCCACCTACAATGCAGGAAACATGGGTTCAATCCCTGAGTCGGGAAGATGCCCTGGAGAAGGAAATTGCAACGCACTCCAGTATTCTTGCCTGGAAAATCTCACGGACAGAGGAGCCTGGCGGGTTACAGTCCATGGGGTCACAAAGAGTCAGACACGGATGAGCATCTAAACAACGACGACAATCTCTTGAATCCAAGAATAAGACGTCCTGTCAGTTCTGGCTGGCAACTTAATGAGCAATTCTAGAGAGCCCAAGAAGACAGAACACCATGTGGACTGCAAGAGTTTTAAAGGAGGAGAAGTCTTCATTTCAGGAGGAATCATAATGTTCCCTTGCACGGGGTTATATTTCCTCAGAAGCTGACATGGCTTTCAGGCATGAGACCAAGGAGTGAAATATGATGTATGTTTCCTGTTGAAGCCAAGAGTGACCCGAGTAAACCCACGCTGGGCCATCAGTTTGTGCCTGGTCAGATGCAACTGCTCGAAAACGCCCTGACCCTACCAGTCGGAAATGATCTGTAGTCTCACATAGAGGAAAAAGTGGAGTGATCTTTCAATATTAACATTTGGAGACCCTACACATACACACACTCACACACACATGCACGCACATGCATGCTCTTGGACACATCTCCACCCTGAACTGATCTGAGCAGGAATTTCAGGCTCCAAAGCGAAGCCGCATGAGCACAGGTAAATCAGACAGTTGCCAACTCTCTCATTTATACTGTACAGGAGACCTGGCAACAAGAAAATGTAAACTCTCCAAGAAAATAAAGAAAAAGGTGGTGGTGGTTTAGTCGAATTTAACTCTCGTGACCTCCAATGGACTGTAGCCTGCCAGGCTCCTCTGTCCATGGGATTCTCCAGGCGAGAATACTGGAGTGGGTTGCCATTTCCTTCTCCAAAAGAAAAAAGCGGAAACCTGAGAATGACTCGTGTTTCATTGGTGCCGAGGGTGGCGCCGAGTCAACAGGCCTACATCACTGCCCTCATCTTCTCACCTCCCTGTTCACAAACCTCCAGACCACCTGAAATCTCCCTCTTAAGGCACCGCCTGCTTTCCCAGGCTCCCCAAAGCCTGCCTCCATCTGCCCAGGGGTGCCCTCTCCCGTGTGGGTCCCAAGGCCGGGGGAAGAGCCTGGAAGGGATGGAGTTGTCTGCACTCCTGGCTGCGGGAGGAGCCACAGGTTCCATGAGCCAGTTGGTCTGCATCTTCCCCGCCCTCCACTGCTTTTCCTGGGTCCTGACCCCCAAGGACCG
>NW_011494610.1:2432037-2436195 GCF_000754665.1 Bison bison bison
CACGGCTCTCCCTCCCCAGACACCCTGCTCCCCTCCCTTGCTCCATCATCCCCAGGGACGCCAGCAGCTCCCCTCTAGCTGTTCTCTGGTGCTTCCATCCCGGAGGGTGTTCCTTTCTTTCTCCTCGAAGCCCCCCAGCCCCATCCAGAGTAAGCCTGTCTTTCCTGCTGGGACTGTGCCCCATAGAAACCTCTGGACAAGAGCCCTGAAGACCATCAGTAGCAGAGATACTTGTCTGATCTTGGGGGCTCGGCGCAGAGCAGAAGCCTGAGTCCGTAGCAGAAGCCAACGGTGCCCCAGCTCCTCCTGCTGCCCAAACACACAGGACCCCAGTGGCCACTGCTGGTCACTTTCTCTGTTGCTAAAGCAAGGGGCGGTGAGCATCTGGTCTTCAGCCCAGGAACGTGCTTGTCATGGAGCAAATGTTTGTTGAGTGAATTGAGGAGTTATTTCATCTGTCTCCTCTCCCCAGCTGGATCGTGAGCTTGGGGAAGAGGCCTGGGGGTCATATTCTCTGTGTTGCCCACGCCCCTCAGCTCACGGCCAGCGCACATTCGATTAAGTGACCAATCGGGTCAGCCCCCTGCCGTGTCTGCATTGACGTTTTCCGTCTAATCTTGGTGAAAATAAAAATGCAAAGGCAGAAAATCCAGACAGAAAAGGAATATAGGAGGGACATTCAGGGGACAGATGGCTGAGCGGGTTTGATCACAGCCCGACGTCATCATTGAATCCTGTCAAAATTAAAGGGATTGAAGAGTTGGGGGCATTTGGGCAAATGCCTCTGCCTGTGGGCATTTCCTCAGGTCAGCGCTCCAGAAAGACAGTGATGCTGCCAAATGGCAACCCACTCCAGTATTCCTGCCTAGTGAATCCGGTGGACAGGGGAGCCTGGTAGGCTGCTGTCTATGCGGTCGCACAGAGTCGGACACGACTGAAGCGACTTAGCAGCAGCAGCAGCAGCAGCCCTTCTGAATGAGTTGCAGAAAGGCAGCCCAGTCAGAGAGAAAACTGCCTCTCTCTCCATCTTCTCCAGTGTTGATTGGATTACGAAGAGATGATTGTTGGGTGGAGAGGAGCAGGGAGGGGCCCAGAAGTCAGCCAAGCTCGAGGCCTGTTCAAAAACACATTAGTCATTCAAGTCCTGGAGGTGATGGGTATTGATTTCTCCTCCGGATGTGCTGGGACTCAGAGCCCTGACTCCAGAGGGCTTAACCCGAGCCGCCCCGAGTGCCCTGGCGAGGCTCTGACTGCTCCACGGACCTGCTGAAATCTGGGCCTGGGTCTTCCTCGGCCTGCCAGGGGCCCTCCCTGCAGATGGGGACGAGGACTGACTCAGTGGGCAGGTGGGCACGGAAGCAGAGGGTGATGGCCGATTGTCGTCATCTGAGCTTATGCCTGCAGCTCAGCCTCCGCTTGGGGTTGACTCAAGCCTCATCCTGTCCCTGGAGCTCAGTCTCCCCATTAGCCGATCTGGGGTCCTGGGGTTCCACACTCAGCACCTTCATCACCACTCCTCTGTGACCCCAGCTGCGTCCTGGAGTCAGAGCCAGGTGAGGTCACCTCTATTCGCACTTCAAAACAGGTCAAGTGGAGAAACTCAGTGGAAAAACGCGGACCTCTCACCCATCGTTTGACTCTCAGTCTAGGGGTGTTTCTGATAAACTGTGAATGTGCATCAAAAACTTCAGGGCTAGGATTTCTTCGATCATTCCATTTCAACATGGACAGAAGGTCCTGGTTAACACAGGCATACCTCTCTCTATCGTGCTTTGCAGATATTACAGCTTTTGCTGTTGTTGCTAACTGAAGGCTTGTGGCTACCGTGCAGAGTGCAAGTCTGTTCGAGCTATTTTCACAAGACCATTGCTGCTGCTGGTCTCTGTCACGTTCTGGTAATCCCCACAATATTTCAAACCCTCCGCCAGTTGAAAGATTACAACTAGCTGAAGGCTCAGATGATGGTCAGCATTTTTAGCAATAAAGTACTTATAATTAAGGTATGTAGTTATTTTTCAACATAATGCTATTGTACACTTAATAGACTATAGTATAGTGTAAACGTAACTTTTATATGCACTGGGAAACCAAAGAATTTGTGTGACTGGCTTTATTGAGATATTCACTTTATTGCAGGTGGTCTGGAACCAAACCTACAATATCGTCAAAATCTGCTTGTAACAATAGTAGTGAGAACTGTCCTAGCCCAAGTTCCCCAGAAAAGAGATGAGTAAAACGTTGATGTGCTAAAACTTAGGGGAGGGCAATCCCAAGAGGCAGGAGAATGAGGCAGGGAAGGAAGATAAGAAAATACAAACGGGGACTTCCCTGGCAGTCCAGTGGTTAAGACTTCGCCTTCCAATGCAGGGGGTGCAGCTTTGATCCCTGGTCAGGGAGCCAAGATCCCACATGCCTCACGGCCAAAAAATCAAAATATAAAACAGAAGCAGTATTGTAACAAATTCAATAAAGACTTTAAAAATGGTCCACATCAAAAAAAAAAAAAGGGGGGGGAGCGGGGAGAAATTACAAATGTTTCACCCAGCTGGATGCAGATCCGGGCCAGCCTCTCTTCTGGGTCTTTTTGGCCATGCTTGGAGCTCCTGCGTGTGCTGCTATAAAGGATCCTTGGGGTGGGACAAGGAAGGGTAACAAGTAGGGATAACCACCTCTTTGGGCAACCTCATGGGCACTGCTCCCACAGAGTACAATGTCAGTGATCCCACCAGAGCCATCCAACATGGTGACCCCATGATAGTACCCTTGAGGACCACATGACAACATGAAGAAATGAATGCAGGGAGGGGAGGGGAGGGGAGGGGAGGGGACAGAGACAAACTGGGGGTTCCCAGGCCCCCTTTAAAGAAGCACTTACCCCTCAGCTGGAGAAGGAAATGGCACCCCACTCCAGTACTATTTGCCTGGAAACTGCAGTCCATGGGGTCGCTAAGAGTCAGACACGACTGAAGTGACTTAGCAGCAGTACCCCTCAGCAGTTGCCCAGGGTTGCACAGAAAGAGCCTGGGCCCACATTCTACAATATTACCATTTTTTTAATGAGTGTCTGAAATTGGGACTTTCCCCCTTCTAACTTAATATATCTGTCTTGACTGTGCCACTAGATTTCTTTTTCTTGTGCAATTTTAATCGAGATAGAATTCATATACCATAAAATTCAACACTTTAAAGTGTAATGTTTAGTGACTTTTAATATTTTCCCAAAGTTGCACAGTGATCACCTCTATTTGATTCCGGAAAATATAAAATCACCCCCAAATAAGCCCCATACCCACCGGCAGTCATTTATTACTCCCATCTCCCCACCCAGCCAGCCTGGCAACCGCTGATCTATTGTCCGTCTCTACGAGCAAGCCTATTCTGGACAGGAACTCATGCTACACGTGGCCTTTTGGACTTGCTTCTTTCACCTAGTGTAATGTTTTCAGGGTTCATGTATGTCCTAGTAGTAATACTTCATTCCTTTTTGTGGCTGAATATTATATAGAATGGATTTGCTTATTCATTCATCAATCAATGGACAGGACTAAATTCCTTAAAGAGAGCTTCTGAAACAAATTCAGCTGTCCCTTCCACACGAGTGTGAGGCTGGCTTTACACTACGGCTGTCACCTAGTGCAGAGGGGGACGGCCACAAGTATTCATCAGCATTGGCTGATCTCGGGAGTGCAGAGGTGGAGACGGCTACAGAGTTTATCAGTGATGCTAACGTGACTTTGGTGCCATTTCAAAGACCTGTGTCTTGGTCATTACTTTTGCAGAGCGATTTACAGGAACCGTTTCATTGGCCCCCCCTTTCCCCGTCCAGGGACTGCGTAGGTGAGTTGCAGCCCCCACAAGAGAGGTGACTCCCAGGCACAAAGTAGCACCATCAACTGAGCGGTGGAGTCCTGAGCATGAACGCTGAAAGTCAGCAGGGGGGCTGCGATGTTAAGCCCACCCATTACTGAAGACAGAGGGGTGGGGGTGTCTGCTGCTCTCACAGCCCTAAATCTTCTCTGAAAGGGGCAATGAATCCCCCTAGTCTTTCCCGCCGATTTAATCCGACTCAGAGGCACAGGGTGGGTCGAACAGGGGTTGAGTGGGCTGCAGGAGGTCAGGGTAGCACCTGTGTCTTTGGAGGCTGGTGAATGAGTGGGC
>NW_011494610.1:2436295-2438073 GCF_000754665.1 Bison bison bison
AATGAGTGGGCACGCGCCCAGCCACTTCTTCCACCTCTAGCACGATGCTGGAGACATTTATTTATGCCACCCTCTCAAAAGCCCTTTCGTCACTGCCTTACCTGTACTCACAACAGCATATCACCTTCAGAACACTGTCACAGGGGCAGCCTTTTTGGAGAATGGCCTCAGGGAAAGAAGTGATCCCATCTTCTCCTGCTTCTCAGCTCTATTTCCCTAAGTTCAGCTCAAAGCAGCGTGTGCTAAGATACCCAAAAGTCTCACCAGGGATAAATACAAGCGGATATCTTGGAAGCAGGACCATTTGGAAATCGGGAGGACAAATGTCTTACTCTCTGACGGCTGAAGACAGTTTTCCACCTTGTCCCACAACACTCGGGGAGCTAACAGATAGAGCTGCCAACTGGCAGAAAATAGGTGATCCCTCCGGGCCAGGAACTCAGCACTCGCCGAGCTCAGCACCATTCATCACGGCGAGCCTGTCTCTCGGGCGTCACAGCCAAGCTGGCCACTCAACTTTCTGCTCCTCGGTTATCTCCCTGAAACAAATTCCCTTAAACTGACTCTGTTGAGTCCTGTTCCAGAACTTGCCATCATTTCTCAAGCACACAAATCTCCTTAAGAATTTTTAAAATTGGCCACCAGCGTCATGGTTTCACAGCTGCCCCCGTGACAAATTTCACAGGTTTGCAGACCTTCATTGATGGAAACTGAAAAGATCTGAGCTTAAAATCGAAAGAATCAAATCATCATGCTCTCTGAAGCTCAGAGAAGCATTTAATTGGGATAATGGTTGTAGAGAAAGAAATGCACCTTTGAGGTCTTTTTATTTTATGCGCTTGCAGGGGAAAATTGAAAAGGAATTAATTGATCAGTTATACAATCATTCTGCAAGCATTTGTTAAACAACTACTCTGTGCAAAACGCTGCTAGGTGTGATGAAGTGTGCCAAGAAGTATAATGCGATTCCATTAAATGAGGCAAATAATGATGAGTTCCTGCCATGCACTGAGAATCCTGCTAGACTCTGAGACACACACAGATCTGATCAATGTAGGGACGATGGAGCAAAGCAGTGCATCCACTAAGCGACCCTAATGTAATAAAGGCTTCGTGTAGAGTAGGAGATGAGGTCACGCAGGATGCAGGTGAAGGTGGGAAGTGCCTTCATTTCCTGCAGGTTGGCTCAAGGGACTGCGGTCCGGGTGAGCACGGGCCCTGGTTCAGAGCCCTCAGGACAAAGCCAGCTCTGCCCACGTGAACAGGATGTAGAAACGCTCCAATCCTCAGGTGCCCAGTCTCCGAGACAGGTGCCCCACTCTGAGACAGTGCGAGTCCAGAGATGCTGAGAGCTGTGCCTGGAGCACAGAGGGGAGGTGTGGCTGTAACTCCTGCAGAGTCACAGCAGGTGTCCACCAACTGAGGCCCCCTCTGTGACCAGGAGGTGGAAACTGAGGGTGGAGTTGGGAAGCACATCCTGGGCCCTGACAAGTCTGGGCTGCCCAGAGAGCTGCCCAGCCCCTCCTGCATCCGAACCCCTGACCCGGGACCACCAGTCCCTGGTCAGCACCGCTTCCGTAGCTGGGTCTTCATTTCCTGCCCCAGAGCCCCTGATGTCCCCAGCTCATCGCTACTTGCCCCTCAGGTCTCAGCTCGGATGCCGCCTCCTCAGGGACCCCTTCCCGGTTTCCTCAAGGTGAGAGACACCTTCCTGGGTGACCATCACCCTGAGTCATGCTCTGTTGTGGACAAGCCCAGAGGACAGGGAAAGGAACGAT
>NW_011494610.1:2438271-2444853 GCF_000754665.1 Bison bison bison
GATGTGGTGGTGGGCCGGGGTGAGGTGATGACAGGGGCGCGTCCTGCCCCTCAGCCCCTGGTGGGGCCCAAACTCTGTTGATTTTCAATTTGTTGAGTTTCTGTCACTAAGAAGTTCTAATCAGGCCCTTGGACCATCTGTCCACTTCCCTGGCTCACAGATGACAAGCCCTCCCACCCCGAAAATCGCATCCCACCAGAGAAACCCCGAAAGGAGGTCCCAGGAAAGCAGGTATGCAGCCCCCAGCTGACCGTTTTCCTGGGATCATTTTCCATCTTTCTCCCGGGTGACCCCCCAGTCCCTCCCACAGTCCAACCCTTACTGCCTCGGTCTGCAGACTGGAGCCAGGGGTCCAGCGCGACTTAGGTTTCTCAGGCTCTAGCAAGACTCTGGACCCACTGGGGGGCTTGTTAAAACTCAGATTCTGGCCCAGCTCAGAGGTTCTGACTGAGCGAGTCTGGGGTGATGATGAGAACTGGCAATTCTAACAGGGTCCCAGGAGTTTGATGCTGCTGACCTTGGAATGACACCCTGAGAACCACGCTCTCCACTAAGCCTGTCCACCCCAGATGGTGACCACTGGGTCAAGACTCACCTTCTCTCTGCCTCACTTGGGACCCCTCCTGTTTGCAGGGCCCTGCAGGGTAGGGTAACTTGGTGCCCAGGCTCCGCCGCCCTCACCCCTCTTCACTCCTCCAGCTGCACAGGCCCCTTGCTGCTCCTCCCCGAGGATCAGGGTCTCTCCTGCCTCAGGCCCTTTGCACCTGCTCTTCCTTCTGCTTGTTGTACTCTTCCCAGGGCTCGCTCACGTCCTCCGAGAGGCCATCCCTGCCCACTTATATGAGCGTGTCCATCAGCTCTGTTTCCTGTCTAGCAGCTATCACCTCCCTACATGCCTTACAATGGTTGGTTCAGTGGCTATTGCTTGTCCTCCAGACTAGACAATGACTTCCATGAGAATGGGGACTTTGCTCAGTTCCCAGCATCCAGAGCAGGGCCAGCAGGAACGGGTGCTCAGTACATACCTGTTAACTCAGTGACTCGGAGGAGTCCTTCCGTCTAATCTCATAGGCCGACCTTCTCTTGTCAGTTTTGAATGGGGTTTCCTGCATCACCACTTTCCTTGTTGATTCTTAGATCGTAGAGCCTCAGAGAGCTGCTGGGCAAAAAACACACGTTTTCAAAGTGGAAACTAGAAGGTGACTTCCCTTGCGTGGGGATGAGTAAGAAAGGCCCCTCCCCTTCCTGAGAAGGGGTGTCAACCCATGGGGTTCAGGCTCCATGCAGGGCCCCGAAGTGTCTGCTCTCATTCGTTTATTTTTCCCTTTTCCGGTTCTCAGCAAGGCGGCAGCTCTCTCCTGGCTTATCATTTCCATCCATTTAAGTTGGAGGAAAATTAAAAAGAAATGAAATGCACTTAAGAGAACGCCTTGAAAGGTTAGCAGACCACCCAGGGGAAGAGAATGGGCTCCTTCTGGGGTCTTTGTAATGATCAATTATTTATTGAGCCCTGATTATGTTCCTGGCATCACCAAAACAGAAAGAAGATAGGATCCCTGCCATGTGTGTGGGGGTGGGGGGTTTCCAGGGGAAAAGAACAGTTTTTGGGGCTTAAAAATTTATCATCGAAACAGATTCATTTTGCCCAATGCATAGCAAGCCAAACTACTAAGATGCTGAGGTTTGCATCAAAGATGGTGTAGTCAAAGGCAGTCAAATGCTGAGAGGTGAGAACAAATCTCATAATCCATCTTCCTAAAGGCCAGGAGCTTGTGGGTATTTATGGGATAACGAAAAAAGCAGGAGGGCAGTCTGAGCGTGGGGAGCACGGGAAAGGATGATTGGGAAAAGGTGTAGTAATTGTCATTCTTGGCAGGTGTAACTAAGCTACCGGCCTCTGCAGCACCTGAGGGTGGAGTTTTGGGCCCTCTGACATCAAAAGGTCACGAAGCAGGGACACTCACGCATGCCCAGTTGGAGAATCAGGGGTCCCATCCAGTCTTAACCAGCTCAGCTTAAACTATGCACAGCCAACTCCAAGCTCCTGGAAAACAACTTGGGCAAACATCTTATTGCTTAGGCTATATGCTGCGTGGAGGACATGCCGGGCTTAAAATGACCTTGATTACTGAAGGCAGGTGAAATGGATTTGACTAATCTTGCAGCATGATTTCAAAATGTTCCAGCTGAAAAGAGACAGTGACATGTTATGGCTCAAGGCTGCTCTATGCCTTTATTATATTTTTTATTTTTAACGATGTCTTTTTTCTGACATTAAAGGTAACCGAAAGTTGATAAAACAGTTCTATAAAATAGAGAAAAAACTCAACTCCAGTATTTACTGCACCTGCAGAAAGTCTACGTGGTTTATAACATTAGAATTTAAACATGCAGCCTTTAGATCCTGCCTGATTCCTCCCTCACAGTATATTGTATGCGTTTCTCTGTAGCATAAAGGCCTCTTCAGGGACCTCAGTGCTTACAGCTATGGAATAGTCCATCGTGTTTATGAACAATGATTCTTCTATTGCTGGACTGTAAGGTTGGTTTTCTCATTTCTTTTACCTTTTTAGTATGGGGTTAGTGTAAATAACACAGCCATGAATGTTCTTAGTTAGGAATCTTGAGTTACTCTGGAGATAATTTAAGTCCCTAATGGCAAAGAGGGAAAACCCAGGTTGGATGTAATCCAGGTGCTCTCAGGGATCTGTTTATGGAGAGGCATGAAGGCACGTCTGGATGCCCAGGAGCCTCACCTGGGCCCTCCCCGAGGACGTCCCCCGGGGCTGCGTCTCAAGTGCAAACCAGCAGGGTGCAGGTACCTGCTAGACTTGACCTTCCAGTCCAGGAACCCCTGGGCCATGGGAAATTCGAAATAATTTGGTGCAAATTTATCTTTTAAAACGGTGCATCTCACAGGACTTTTCAGGAGATCCGGTGGTTAAGATTCCACACTTCCATTGCAGGGGGAGCAATTTTGATCTCTGGGTGCACTTCCCAGGTGGCACTAGCCGTAAAGAACGCACCTGTCAGTGAAGGAGACGTAGAGATGCAGATTCAACCCCTAGGTCAGGAAGACCTCTGGAGGAGAGCATGGCAAGCCCCGGCAGTATTCTTGCCTGGAGAATCCCCAGGGACAGAGGAGCCTGGCAGGCTACAGTCCATAGGGCCACACAGAAGAGGACACGAGTGAAGCAACTTAGCGTGTGTGAGGAACGAAGATTCCACATGCCACGTGGGGTGGCCAGAAAGTAAAGTAAATAAACAATTTTTAAATAAAATGAAGCATCTAGGGGTGTTCTTATTTTCTCACTCAATACAACAGAGTATCTTTGGGGGACCAAGTCCACGAGGCTGAGCTCCACCCGAGCACAGAAGGTCCACTGAAGCAGAAACGAGCCTCCATTCTTGTATTTTCACCAAGAGAGGATGGAGGGGACACGGGACCCCTCAGCATCGCTGGTCAGGAGTCTGCCTCACCAGGGACGTTTCTCTCGCCCACTTCTTCATAGCAGACTGAAGAGTGTCAGGGTATTGGACATCTCCAGGTTATAGTTGACACGGAACTAAAAAGCCTCTTGATGAAAGTGAAAGAGGAGAGTGAAAAAGCTGGCTTAAAGCTCAACATTCAGAAAACTAAGATCATGGCATCCGGTCCCATTGCTTCATGGGAAATAGATGGGGAAACAGTGGAAACAGTGTCAGACTTTATTTTGGGGGGCTCCAAAATCACTGCAGATGGTGACTGCAGCCATGAAATTAAAAGACGCTTACTCCTTGGAAGAAAAGTTATGACCAACCTAGACAGCATATTGAAAAGCAGAGACATTACTTTGCCAACAAAGGTCTGTCTAGTCAAGGCTATGGTTTTTCCAGTGGTCATGTATGGATGTGAGAGTTGGACTGTGAAGAAAGCTGAGCTCCGAAGAATTGATGCTTTTGAACTGTGGTGTTGGAGAAGACTCTTGAGAGTCCCTTGGACTGCAAGGAGATCCAACCAGTCCATCCTAAAGGAGATCAGTCCTCAGTGTTCTTTGGAAGGAATGATGCTAAAGCTGAAACTCCAGTAGTTTGGCCACCTCATGCGAAGAGTTGACTCATTGGAAAAGACTCTGATGCTGGGAGAGATTGGGGGCAGGAGGAGAAGGGGACGACAGAGGATGAGATGGCTGGATGGCATCACTGACTCCATGGACATGAGTTTGGGTGAACTCCGGGAGTTGGTGATGGACAGGGAGGCCTGGCATGCTGCAATTCATGGGGTCGCAAAGAGTCAGACACGACTGAGCGACTGAACTGAAGACTCTTTGTTCTATGAAGCCAGCTTATATATTTTGAATCTCATTTTGATTTAATATAAAAGTTCAAACTTTTAGCCTGAGAGCTTAAAATTGTCTCCTCTATAGAATTATCCATGAATGCCTTTTCATAAGTTGTCTTTTCCCCTTTCAAAAGCTGCTCTGGCCCTGGGTCTGCACCATCTTCACCACAATTTCTACTTCTAGGAGGAAAAAATGGTTCTCCAAGACTTTATAGTCCTCAGGTCCTTTGTCATGGATCCTGGGTAGATGAGCCAGGTTGACTGGACACAACATCGTTTTCTTTGATCCATGATTCAAGAAAGTTCAGATGACTATGAGTCAGGAATGAGTATGAGTTAGAAATCTTTGCAAATACTAGGAACACAATCCAGCTTTAAGAAAAAGCTTTTAAAGAAACGCATGGGTTTCATGACACAGGCAGAGCAGTCAGCCCCACGGCACCTGTGGAGGAAGAACTTGGTGGTGAGTATTTTCTGCTGCGTCTCTCTTAATCCTAGCAGGCAGGAATTTTGCCCCCAGCCCCACTTCTGCCCCCGAAGATGAGCAACTGCTGTTGCTGCTGCTGGTTCTTTAATAATAAGCTCCACGATGAGAAGAGTCATCTGGCAGGGACACAGAGTCCCTCCAGCGAAGACCTCAGGATGAAGGAGAAAGCAGAGTGATGTGTGAGGCCAGTGGGCAGCGCATCCTGCTGTGGGCTGGTCGTGGGGAAGAGGCTGCCCCTGGGGACTGACCAATGCTTAGTGAAAAGTGATGGGAAGAGTAGACCAATGAACTGACATCATGATGTTTGAAAGGTTTTCTCAGAGTTCCTGGGACTTGACGAGCCTTTGGATACCAGAGGAAAAAAGAAACAAACATGGGCCTATAGTGAGAAAGCTCCATGAACATGGACCAGCAGGTCCTGGTGCCTGTCCCCTGGAAAGTGTGCCAGCAAGAGACGGCAGTCAGCGATGTGCAGCTAATGTGAAGATGCCGAGGGACAGAGGGACGTGTGGTGTAGGGCCTCGGGGGAAGGCGGGCTGCTTCCCTGAGGGCAGGTGGTGCCCTCGGATGCTCCAAGGGCTGCAGTGTGCTCTCTCACTGGGGTCTGTATCTGTTAGCTATTGTCCCAATCAAGCTGTGTAACAAACCAGCCCACAACTCAGTTGCAGACAATGAGTGTTTACTTCTCACTCTCACGTCTACTGTAGTTCATCACATCTAGGCTGGGCCTGACTTTGCTGGGCTTCAAGCTAAGGCTCGAGTCCAGGTCTGCTCTTGAGTCTCTCATCTTTCCAGGACTGATGACCACCAGACGCAGATTCTTCTCATAGAGAAGGCAGGAGCACAAGAGGTCAGGACCAGCTGTGTAGGCATCTTCAGGCCTCCGCCCACATCCCACCAGCCAAAGAGAATCACATAACCAAATCCAACCTCAGGGAGACAGAGACTCCACACCCAGAGGAGAAAACTACCAAGTCACGTGACAAAGGGCAAGGATGCAGGGAAGGAGGCTGAAGAATCAGGACGGTGATCCCCAACAGTGGGGCCTCCCACAGGCGTCAAGATCCCCAGCCTGGGCGTACTTCCCAGGAAACAGACTCCTGACCCAGGGTGTGGGAGCAGGTGATTTCTCTTCTCCCTGATGAAGTCTCCCCATCTGTAAAACAGGAGTAGTGATGTCACGTCAAGTCATATCACGTACGTTTGCTTAAAGTTTAAACAGTGAATCCCAGAAACATGCTTAAAACAGAGCCGGGCACAGCGGGGCAGATGTTAGTATCAGCCAGCTATTAGCATTTCTGTTGATGCTCAAAGTGGTAGAAATTCCTTGAACATCTCATTAGAGAATCGTCCCCTTGACAATTTACATTTCCTCTTCTTTAATGTGAGGAAACGCTCATTGTCACAGGCTGGATGCTCCCTCTAAGAAGTGTGTAGAAGGGGGCGGGGCCCTGTGGACCACACAGTCCTGGGTTGCAGTCCCATCCCTGCCCTGAGCAGTGAGGATCTTAAGCAGGTCATCAGCCCCTTGGAACCTCACTTACTCATCTGTAGAATGGGTATAATCTTGGGCTCCTGTGTCAGGGTGAAGCACGCTGAGATTGAAAGGCTGAGAGCGGGCCTGGCCCCTGACGAGTGATGCTGGGGGCAGAGAGGGCGCTGAGGGAGGGGTTGGAGCTGGGACCTCACGCCCTGGCACTGCAACCCATCGCCCGGGGTGGGGGGCGCAGAGGAGGCCCTCTGCCCCCTGAGCCTCTCCTGCCCCACATGCAAG
>NW_011494610.1:2445027-2469498 GCF_000754665.1 Bison bison bison
GGTACCCGGGGTCGAATTTCTGCAACAAAGGCTGAGATTCAGACAAGATTTCCAGGGGTTTTCTTTCTTCACTGAGGCCTCCTTCTGTCTGCTGGGGGCAGGTGTTCAGACCTCTGCCTGCAGGGGCCTCTCGGAGAACAAAACAGGGGGATCAACGCTCAGCTGTGGTGAGGCCTCTGTCCTATGGCCTGGGGCTGCCCTCCCTGAGGGATGTCCCTCCAGGGACCCTGCACCCCAACCGGGGGAGAGGGGAGCCAGCCAGCCGGGCAGCGTCAGTTCTTCCCAGGGACCCAGCCCCAGGCTGACGGAGGAAATGCAGAATTGCTGTTTGGGTCTGGCTGAGAGGCTGTTCTCAGGAGGAGAAAACAAACACCCCTGTGCCCCTGCTACCCTGTGTCCTGATATTTTTCCACCACTCCCACTTGTCTGCTCCGGATCAGCCCTCCTGCTGGCCTGTGATATTGAAATCCCAGTCGTTAGAGTGGATGACTGGCCCCTCCGGCTGGAGTTCCCAAGCAGACTCACGCCCCTGGCTTGAAGAGAGGTAGCTGCCCGGCTGCTCTCCCCCAATCGGCTTGTTGGGGGGACCGGCCTGCTCTGAACCTGGTGATGGTCAGCACGGCTCTAAGGCGCTCCCGCCTCCTTAGGAGGGAATTTCTAGGTTGACTTGAGACCCATAGCTGTGACTTTGATTTCAACTCAGTGAGAGACACATGTTGGCCCGTTAACCATCTCAGTGGCATCTCTGGTCACCATTTCCCACGGACCTCATCTCTGGTATTCATGCTGAAACAGTACAGCAATGTGTCCCCAAGTGATGGTAAATGGTCCATTTTAATAATAGCTTCCTGAGCCCCAGATTATGTTTATTACAATTTGCTAGTAAGTCTATTAAGAAGAGGTAGTCAGTTCTGGGGCATCAATGATTCTGGTTTTTAATAACTTTATAATAACTCAGAGGAGGCAGAGATCAGTCCTCAGGAGCGTGAGTCAGAGGACAGCTGGCCTGGAACAGGCTCTAACCTGCTGGTTTGCACACGTCCCCGGGGCGTCCCCCACCAAGGCGGTAAATGACAGGCGTCTGCTCATGACACCTGCTACGGCTTCTGGAGGATGCGATGGACCAGTTCAGGCTCCACCTGATGCATCGTCAGTAGGCGGTGATGCTCCCCGGAATCGTGGGCACAGGTGGGGTCCAGACAGTTGGAGCAAAGATTCCAGCCTGGGGTGAATTTGCCCCCAGGGCATGTTTGGTGATTTCTGGAAACACGTTTGGTTGTCACAACTAAGGGAGGGAGGGAGGCTACTGGTCTCTCATGGGTAGAGGTCAGGAGAGCTGCTAAACCTCCCATAAAGCTCAGGACAGTCCCCACAACAAAGACCAGTCCCGCCCAGAATGTCAAGCTTGCAGAGGGTGAGACACTTTGATTTACAGCCACAGTGAACATTTCATTCCATCGTCTGGATGTCGCCAGAAATGATACATGGCTGGAGGCCTGGCTTTTCATCTGGGTATCGCCGGCTTCGCGCAGAACCAAAACCATGCATAAATCAATTCTCCTATTTGCTCTCTGGCTTCTTCCTATTGTAATTTTCTCCTTCCCACTTTAATTATTCTGTTACTGGAGAAAAGGTGAAAAAAAATCAAGTAGGCTCGAGAGTCGCTAAAATTTTCTCTTCTTCAGTTAAAAAGAAATAAATTGGAAGTAACTCACGGAAAGCAAAGAACCAATGAGAAAGAAGACATGGGGTTCATCAAACAGTTAATCATCCTGGAAGAGGAGCAGAGAAAAGTCTCCTGATGAAAGCTGCCCAGTTACAGGAGAGTCACCCCACTGAGAGGAGCTGGAGGCGGGTGGGGATAGGCTGGGAGGTGGGGAGCCCCGAGGAGCAGGTCTGAGTCGGGCTTGTGCCGAGCTTTCCAAAGGGCACGTCAAGCCACCTTAGCGGGGACCGATATCTATTCTGTGAGTCTCAACTAGCATTTAAAAACGTGAAACAGCAGAATTAAGTGGAAACTGTCAAAGGGTATTGCTTGTAATGAAATGGATATTGTTTTGTAAAATGTTAGCTCCACGTATTGTGTATGCAAGTACATGCATGTATGTACGTGTGTGTGTGCCAGGCCTTGTTGTAAAATATATGTCTTATGATGCGTTATGGCCCAAACAACTTAGAAAACACTGGACTGGATGAAATGATGGAGGATTTGGAGACAACAAAGTATCTGTAAGCAATTTTGCAAGTGGAAGCAAGAAAATGATTAACTCTGGGAAAACAAGAGATGCATAAGAAAGAAAATGTAACCACATTAGAAAAATGGGCTCTGCTGTGAATATTATCCACCTGGTCACACGACACCCATGATGATTATGACGTAATCATCGTGATTTGCCCTTGGAGGGTGGTGGGAGGTATGGTGGGGGAGGGGAGCTGACCCCTCGTCAGGGGTGCAGACATTTGAAAGAGACCAACCCAGCTTGAAAGCTCCATGACTAACTCACTTTTACAAAAATCTGGAAGAAACTTGCATACACAGCTGAAGAAATAGAATAGAGGTCTCTGGAAAGAGATGGGCAGGGAACAGATTAAATGGTCTTTGATTTGGTGTGGTGATCATGTATCTTTAAAAGGGGGCTCACACACAGGGGAACAGGACCAGTGAGGGCCTTGTGGGGCCTCTGAAGAGAGTCTGGGGACCCAGGTGGTTCGGGCTCCATCATTTACAGCTGTGTCACCTCAAACATGGCCCTCCCAGCTTTTTGACCCCTCGTGACCTGTCTCTAAAACATAGATGAATGAGGGAATTTCAGTGTATATTTGAAAGTTACCAGTAGGGTAGATCTTAAAAGTCCTCATGAGAAGAGAAAAAAAAAAGATGTATCTATGTGTGGTGATGGATATTAACTAAACTTATTTTGGTGATCATTTCATAATATATACATACAGATTGTACATCTAACTAAAACTAATACAATGTTTCATGTCAATTACATCTCAATAAAATTTTTTTAAAAAGCAAAAAAAAAAATAAAACACAGGCAGGGCCAAATCATACTGACCTCTCGTTCAGCCCTGTGTCTGCAGCTTGCTGTGAAGAGTCCAGGACTCCGAGCACGCCTCACCTGGTCTCTGGGTCAAGTAACATGGACTCCATGAGCACGAGGCGCAGGGGAGGAGTCGGGAAACGTGCTGGGTTTCCGCCGGCGCTGGAGGAACCTCAGGCAGCCTCCACTCCCCAGGCTGAGGGAGGTCCCGGGGTTGCTCACCCCCACCCCCAGAGCAGTGTCAGGAGGAGGCTCTCCTCAAAGGCTCGTTCTCACCACCTGCGGGGTGCACGCCCTGGCAGAGAGGAGATGATCTCAGGGGCCCACAGAAGGGGCAGAGGCTGCTGGCTGTCCCCCGTGTCCATCACCTCTGTCCTGGAATGCTAGAAATTCAGCTGAGCACACAGCCACCCGGGCTGTAGCTGAACCTCCCATCCCACCTGGCAGTGCATCTTCCCAGGGCACCCGCAGACGATGGGTGCTCCCCGCCCTTCTCCCCTCCCCTCCTGCCTGATGGGACCTGCGCCCCCTTAGGTCAGGTGGACGACAAGAGCATCCAAAGGTGAGGAAGCAGTGGGACAGGAGAAGGTCAAGGTCAACCCCGTGCAGCCGTGCGCCCAGCTCTGGGCCTCGATGCCGAGGCTGTTACCCTGTGAGAAGCAGACTTCTGCCTCGTTGAAGCCGCTGGGAGGCTCAGCACCAGGTGGTGAGCTGATACACCAGTAGGTGAGGGAGTAGGCTTTTACTCTAATAGTTACTTATTCACTTTAATGGGATTTAGGGGGAAATTTCAGTTTGCCCTTTAAACCGGTGATTCCATTAAGATGGGGGATGCAGTTAAAGTAAGTGGCACCAAAATGAATGGATTTATTTAAGAAAGCCCGGAATCCATCTGGCTGAAAGGTAAATATTAAATAAGATAATAGCAAGGGCATTACGAGGGCAATGACCATGCATGTGGCCCCCAAGGGACCCAAGCTTGGGAAACGCTGTGCCCGTCAGCTCCTGACTTCTGCTCGGTGGCTCCATGGATGGCCTCTCCCTAGAGTCCATGTCCGCCTGGGAAAGGTGACCTGAGGGACCTGGGAGCCTCAGGGTCACCAGGTGAGGGGTCAGGGCACAGACACCGTCTCAGGACAGCACGAGCGAACCTACAGCCCAGGAAACACTGAGGGCCTCACGGGCACCATCTCAGCTCCTGACACCTTTGGGGGTGCAGGGGGTGCGGCACGAATCCCCCCGACGCCAGGCTGGCCCAACTCCTGGACCAGCATCGCTGACTACCAACCGAGCTAGGGAGGTGCTGTTCCAGCACCTGCTCTGCTGTGCTGGGGCCCAGCCTCCCAGAGCCCTTCTCCAAACTGCTCTCAGGCCTTTGCTGCAGACCCTGCAGGGCAGCCTTGTCATACACCTCCCACCCCACTGGTCCTCCATTCACTCCATCCGCACAAAAGCTTCATTGTCCCCTAGCGCCTGACTCAGAGGCACACTGGCCTTTGGTTTCACAAATGCCCACCTCTGACCTGGGGTCAAAGGTCATCCTAAGCATCCACGGCGTCTGGGGTGGCGGGTGTGCTCCAACGACCCCAAATTCTGTGTGATCCAGCAGCCCCAGGAAGCCCAGGCCCCACAGAACCGAGAGGGTGCAGAAGTGGGCCAGAGGCTCCGCAGGTGGGGGACGGTGGGGCATCTCAGAACAGCGGGGAGGGTGAGCCGGTCCTTTTTACTCCGCCTCAGTCCCTCCCCAAGCCTCAGGGGATGCGGGGCCTTTACTGACTGTGTCTGACACTCTCCGGGGTGGCAAAGGGAGGCTCCCCAGGGACAGATCTCCACCCTCGCTCCAGCTGGAGATCTGAAACCCCTTCAGGTACGTCCTCGAATCCACAGGCGCCGAGGTGTGTGTCACACTGGGCTCCACGTGACCTGGGCGGTCCCACACTCATGTCCATCACCTGTGAAGCGGGGGCAGCTGGAACCCGGGAACACTGCCCCGGGGGCCGGACTGGATTTCCCTAAAGAGGCTGATGTTCCGTCAGCAGCATGAGGTGAGCTGATGGTGAGGAAGGGAAGCAAGTTCTCAGGGCCCTGGGGAAGCCCCCCTGGTGCCCAGAGTGGGGCAGGGGCACAATCCACCCAGCCTTCCTGCCCCTGGTGAAATCCCCTGTCACGGTCCCCATCACGTGAGTCCAGCAGGTGGAGAGAGGACCTCCAGGAGCCCTGGCCTTGCTCCTGAAGCCCCGGACATGTCCCCCTCCTCCAGTCCGCCTGCCCATCGTCTCAGGGATGGACTGCGGTCCGGTTTCCACAGTTCCCTGGTGTCAAAGGAGCCCGAGCTCCAGCGAAACATGTTCGCCGGGAGCCACCGAGCTCAGGGTGAAGGGAGATGCCCCGAGACCTCGCCTGTGAGGACGGCACAGCGTGACATTAGTGGATGAAATTAGCAGCCTCAGTGACGTGAAGGCATTTCTCCCAGGGACTGTGACGTTGTTTGGTAAAAGGGATCATTAGATGTGTGCAAACATCCCACGTGCTGTGGAAGGGCCTCGGGCTCTGACAGATGATAAATGAGAAAATTAGAGGCTTCGGGAAAATGCAAATATCATCCTTTGTAAATCTGTCCCTCGGCAGGAAAAAAAGCTGTTTCCCCAAAGCGCTGCGGCCGCTTCTATTCTTTTCCCACCAGGGCAGTGCCGGGCTGTTTCACATACTTGGACATGTCTGCATTTGTCTTCCGTGTTCCTATCAGGGTCTTGGCAAAATGTGGGAGGAAAAGGCTGCAGTTTCTACTGATTTTCCTCTAATTCAGTGTTTCTCAAACTCTATTTCATGATCACCCCCTGAGGAGCAATTTCAGACTTTTTTTTTCTTAATTGCCCCTCATGAAAGTTTAATGTCACAGAAATACCAGACAATGGTTTATGTTCTGTAGGTACATCTGTGTTTTTATATAAAGCGGGTAACATCTTTTCAAGCCCATGAACCAAGTTTGCCCCGCTGAGGGCAGTATGGCCCCACTGAGAATGCATGATCTCATTCCTTCATTCACCCAAACACAGCAAGTGTGTGCCCAGCATCTACTCCGGGCACTGGGGATGCAGCCCTGAGCAGAGCAGGTGTCCCCGGTCCCTCAGGAGCTGACACTGTGGTCAGAACAGGGACAACGACAGAACACAGGGGAACGCGAGGCAGGTTGTGCCATGGAGACACTGAAGCAGAACAACTGGAGAGGGGGCACATGGGTGGGTTCCTGGTTGACCAGGTGCTCAGGGAAGGCCGGGTCCTCAGGTGACATTTGAGCTGAAACAGGAAGAGGGCAGGGAGCTGCATGGCATCTGGCAGGACAGGGTGTTGCCGGCAGAGGGAACTGCTGGTTCCAGATCCATCTCTGCTACAGCTCCAGGCACACTCTGAGAACCCTCAGTCCCTGAGGGTATCGATAAGAGAATGTCAGTCTTATTTCCAAACCTTATTTCCATTGCTGTTCTCTGTTTATTTCGGTAATCGCCTCTCGTAATTTCTCCTAAGACAAGGACACATGCACTCATCTCTCCTGGTGACCATGAGAGGCTGACTCCAGATTTGGATCCTGTCTGGTGTGGTCAGTGTGCAGCACTTGGGGGCAAAGCAGCCAGGAACCAGGAAAAGGCTGCAGCTTTGCTGAGGTTCGTGTGTCATACGGGTGAGAGCTCTCTCTCTCAAGGTCTCACACCAGGTTGAAACTGCTCATCAAGATAATAGCAGTCCTTTCAAGTCTGCGTGGCTCCTACAGTACAGACTCTGGGTTGAATTTTTACTGTAAGACGACTGCAATTTAGGCCTTTTGGTTTCTCCTGAGCTGTTGACAGTGAGAACTTATATGATAGATGTTCAGCATTGACCCTCCTTCCAAAGCCACTTGGACATTCCCTTACCTCTGAATCCAATCAGAACAGCTTAAGTTCTGATTTCATAGTCGAGTCTTTGGGGGAGGGAAAATCATCTTATAACCAGTTTTTAATTAATTAATAAGACAATGATGCCAAATTGACTCTAAGGAAAAATTTAGAAAAATCATCCATATAGTTACAGGATGGCATCGTTAAGACTGGGAGATTTGAATCAGGGAGATGGGTATTCAAATCCTGGCTCCATCACACACCTGCCTTGTGACCCTGGGGATGTCACTTAGCTGACCATTCATTTACCTGAGAAGTCACTTACCTTCTCTGAGCTGGTCTCCCTCAGCTCAAAGATTGTCATGAAGGTTCAACATCAAAATCCAAGTGTGGCCTGTAGACCAGCAGCATCTTCATTGCCTGGAAGCTAAAAATGCAGACTTTCAGGTCCCATCCATGTCCTACTGAGTTGGAATTTCTAACAAGCTTTCCAGGCGGCTCGTGTGCGTTTGAACATGAGAAGCAGTGTCTCCGGATGGTGAGCTGGTGGCCAGGCTCTCAGGGCGGAGCCCGGTGTGGTCTGGACATGGATGGAGGTTCATCCCGCTTTATACTCGTTTCTCAGGTAACAGCACTGTTTCTCATGCTTGCATTTTACAGTTTTCATGATGGTTCACTTCACCGTGGTGACGTGTTTGCAGAAGGCAGAGTCTTCGCAGATGTAATCAAGGACTTTGAGGTGAGTTGACTCACTAGATTAACCGGGTGAGCCCTAAACGCCATCACAAATGCTCCTGTAAGACAGAGGCAAAGAGAGCTAACACCTGGAGGAGGTGGCCAGGTGAGGAGGGAGGCAGAAATGGGGGTGATGTGGCCCCAAGCCCAGGAATTTCCCCAGGCAGCCGCCAGAGGCTGCAGAAAAACAGGAATAGATTCTCCATAGGGAACATGGCCCTGTGGATTTCTGCCTTCCAGCCTCCAAAACCATGAGAAGAAATACCTGGTGTTTTAAGGTAACGACTTTGTGGTAGTTTGTGGCCGTCCTAGGAAACAGCTTCCATCAGAAGATAAAGCTGCCTTAACTTGATCTGATAAATAGGTGAGGCAGGAAGTGAGTGCACAGGCCTCTGCTCCCTGCTGAAGGGGAAGGGGCTTTGCTACTCAGCCCTTGGTGAGGTCCTTCATCCTGAGAGCATCTCGGGGGCAGGTGGTGAGGAAGGCCACTGAGATAGAAAATAAGGCTTCTTGCAGGGCCATTTGGAATTTAACCACAAGGGAAATACAAACAGCCAAGGACCCAGAGGCCCCTCAGGGTTCAGAACGTGAGGTTTCATCTAAGACTGGCCTCTGTTTCATTCGTTCATTATTTTCTGGGCAAATGTCTGCATAGTCACTCAGTCATGTCTGACACTTTGCAGCCCTTTGGACTGTAGCCCACCAGGCTCCTCTGTCCATGGGATTTCCCAGGCAAGAACACTGGAGTGGGTTGCCATTTCCTCCTCCAGAAGACCTTCCCAATCCAGGGATCAAACCCTTGTCTCCTGTGTCTCCTGCATTGCAGGCAGATTCTTTACCCTCTGAGCCACTGGGGAAGCCTGAGCAAATATCATGCCAGGGGAATATCTAGGTCCTGGAAGACAGCCCTGACCTGATACTTGGCCTTAGAGGAAGAAAGTGAAAGCCGCTCAGTGGTGTCCGACTCTTTGCGACCCCATGAACTATATACAGTCCATGGAATTCTCCAGGCCAGAATACTGGAGTGGGTAGACTTTCCCTTCTCCAGGGGATCTTCCCAACCCAGGGATCGAACCCAGGTCTCCCACACTGCAGGTGGATTCTTTACCAGCTGAGCCACCAGGGAAGCCCTTAGAGGGAGAACCTTCTAATAAACGAAACACAATAAACATGTTAATAAAAAACCAAGATGGATAAGTAGGGTGAAATTTCTGTACAGGAAATAAACTGAGGGTTAATGTGGGGAATAGAGGCCAAGCTAGACAAGGAGTCCTAATCCATGTCTCACCTGGGAAAGGCAGGCAGTTGATTCATGTAAGTCCACCCAGAACAGAGCTGATAGCAAATGAGGTGGTGATATTTGGAAGCAAACACCTACTTTGTTAGTTCAACAGTAATCCAGGAAATGTTCTTAAAATGCTCACACACATTCACCTTCTAAAGCAATTGCTGGAAGCTGGCTCCACTGGTCCCATACCCCAGGCTGAATTGATTAGAAACCTGACCTCCCCTGCAAGCTTGCCCAGTGGCAGCCACTTGTCCTTCCAGGAGGAGGGAATTCAGATGCGACACGTGAGGCAGCAGACAAATCCAGAAAGTAGGGCACCCAGGGGGCCACTGATCCTGGAACTAGCCAGGCTGGAGTGTGAAAAATCAACTGAAGGGAGTGGTCACGTGAACTGAGGGACTTCATAGACTTAATCACATGCTGGGCAGCTCTTGTTTGAATCCTGATTCTGGGAAAGCAATGAGAAAACAGAGTCTATGAGACGTGAACTTTAGAGGTGATAAGGGTATTGTAGCTATGTTAACACTCACAAGAGGCCTGGGATTTGCTTTAAATACGTTGGCGGAAAGAAGGGAGTGAACCGGAAGGGGTGGAGCAGGGCCTGGTAATTGTTCAATCTGGTGATGGGTAGATGGCAGTTCATCGTATTTTGGTTGAAATACTCGTAACTGTCTAATTGTACTCAGTGTATTATGTGATCGCCGTTTACTTGAGGAAGAATTGCACGATATTGCAAAACGACCAGAAATCTCCACTGTCATTTTGGGGCATCCCCACGCTAACCTGCCAGGAACAGGGCTTTTCCTGAGGGCCTGAGCATTGACTGTACACATTCCCACTGCTTCTGCAGACAGAACTCTGTAAACCTTCAGCCGAGCCCCACACACTGGGAAGGGATTTTATTTACCATCTGAAGCTAGCAGCTTGCTCATTACAGAAGTCTACTGGCTGCTGGCGATTTTATGCAGAACTGAGCATAACAGGCGGGGCCTGTCACCCCAGCTCTCAAGTGAAGATCTGGGGGTGTTTTCAAGCAGAAATGATGGACCATTGCAGCTTTTTAGAGAGATATGATTTATCTCTGGGACAACATCCAGGCTGGAGCCACAGGACAACCCCAGGCTCCACGGCCAGCAGCCTGTCTGCAGAGGGGGGCCAGCGAGGTTCTGCCCACTGGGGCGACCCGGAGTTGGGGTGACCTGTACCAGGCACAGAAACACACCCTCACGGAGAGTGCAGATATGGGAAATTTCTGTTGAATTTGAACCACATGCTGGCAAACTGGGCGACTCAGTCCAGGTGGAACGTTCGCAGGATCATGAGGTTTGGGCGCCTTCATTACTCTAGAGCAGGAATCCGTGTTTGCAAAGATGCGAACCATGTACCTTTGATTGAAAACAGCTGCACACAAATGCAAGCCTTTTTTGCCAGTTAATTGGACTGGGACAGACACTGCCAGGTGTCTATCCGGGGCTCTTCTTTCTCGCTAACTGGACCCCGATGGTTGCTTGCTCCCCCAGCCTTGTTCAGCCCCCCAGCTGCTGTGCCCATGACCCCCTTCTAGCCCCAAGGCCGAGGCAGGCAGCTGCAGGCAGAAATCTCTGTCGATGGAACTCTGAGGGGCAGGGATCTCAGGCGACTCTTTGCTAAACTGAAGCTAATGCCTCCTTGCAGGGACGAAACGAGCTGAGAGCCCAGAGACAATCCTTTCACTGAGGTGGCAACAGGAGAGACAGGATCGCCTCCATGACTCGCCTCAAACAAACTGCAAGGATTGGGTCCCAGCGAGGCTGGGCAGGGTGGCTCCTCACAGCCTTTCCGTCCACAGAACAACCTCCATGGACGATGCCCGGCCACTTCTGCAGCTGCTGCTTCACTGCTTTCTGGGGGCTCCTGTCCACACCAGGCCTTGGGATGAGGTCCACATTCTAATTCTCCAACTCAGTGCTTCACGGGCACCAGGCCTCTCCCAGCCTGGCAGCAAGTGGTCCCTCGGGCTTCACGTGCCTCCCCTTTTTGCGGCCTCAACTTATTCCAGGCCCTGTAATTCACGGTCACCCAAAGATGGTATGTTTCCATTAACTAAGGCCTGGCCCTCCCCCTGCACACGCCATGACTGTTACATTTCCTGTTCTGTTTGCTTGCGGCTTCTGTTATTCTCTGAGATTGTCTTGGGCATTGATTTACCTACCTCCTTCGCTGCCGTCTGCTTCCCAGACAAGAACACGCACTCCCTGAGGTCGGGCTGCATCTGCCTCCTTCTCTCTCACTTTCCTGGAGCCCGCGGTGCCCAGGAGGAGCTGAGGGAGTGAGGGATGACTCAGACCAGGGACTGAAGAGTGAACACACGAGTGAAGACACGCGGACCTTTGTCAAAGCTGGAGTGTTTATTTCTCTCATTCTTCTTGCCTGGCACCTCCTTCCAACCTGATGTCTTGTTGGACTCAGAATCTAGTCTGTCTGGCCAGCATTGTCCAAGAGCTCTGGGAGGATGAAGACGTTACATATCCATGCTGTCCAATATGGTAGCCGCTAGTCACATATGACTAGTTCAGCTCAGTTCAGTCACTCAGTTGTGTCCGACTCTTTGCAACCCCATGAACGGCAGCACGCCAGACCTCCCTGTCCATCACCAACTCCTGGAGTCCACCCAAACTCTTGTCCACTGAGTCGGTAATGCTATCCAACCATCTCACCCTCTGTCATCCCTTCTCCTCCCGCCTTCAATGTTTCCCAGCATCAGGGTCTTTTCCAATGAGTCAGTTCTTCGCATCAGGTGGCCAAAGTATTGGAGTTTCAGCTTCAACATCAGTCCTTCCAATGAACACCCAGGACTGATCTTTAGGATAGACTGGTTGGACCTCCCAGATGTATGACTAAGGGCACTTGAAATGAGACCAGTGTGACTTGGGAGCTGAATTTTTAAGTTTATTTAGTTTTATTCAGATGAACTTAAATAGCTACTGTGAAGGACAGCACAGGACTCCATCCTCAGGGTCATTCCTGGCTGTGTTCTCCAGGTCTCATCTGTCTGCCTGCCTGGCCCGCCTAGACTCCCAGTTCTCACCCTCTGTCTTCAGCCTGAGGGTCACAACCTTCTCCCAGGTGGACAGCTCATTCACCTTTGGTTCAAGGGCCACAGAGACTGGCACCAGGTCCCAAGCTGATGAGACTCTCCGAGGCCATCTCAGTCTGGACGCAGGTCAAAGATTTCCCAAGAGTACAGGATACATAGGAACTTCCTTCTGCCAGCCTGGCCTTCCCTGCAAAAGACCCCCAAAGCTCTAGAAATCTCTGAGACTAAAAAGGGGGCTGAGGGGTGTCAACCAGGACTCTTGATCACAAGGGACAGAACGCTGTGCAAACCAGCATGAGGTGAAATTAAAACTCTCTGCAGGAGTGGCGTGGCCCATTGCTACCAGGCTGCAGGCATGGCTGGATCCCAGGGCAAAACGGTGTGATCAGGAATATGGTTCTTCCATCCTTCAGGTCCCTTCCTGCTGGGTCAACTCCATTCTCAGTCACAAAGTGTTTCTCACAAGATGGCAAAGAAGCCCCACATTCCAGACTCCCATCCCACTGGCCCAGCAAGGACGGCAGAAAGAGAAGCCTCTTTCTGAATATTCCAGCAAAAGTCCGGGACTGACTCAGATCAGACAAGCTGGCCTAAGAGGCCCTCCTCCTGATGGTAAACATCCCTCCTCTGCCTGTTCATCATTTCCTGCTCCCCTGCCCTGATCCCCTAGGACTGGTGCCATCATCCTGACCACAGAGGACAAAAGGGGAGTGAAGCCAGGAGGGTGTTTCCACCCACAGGCCCTTCTGCGAACAGTCCATGGGTACTTCTTGCCACGTGTTGGGAGAAAGACGGTCAGATCCTAACAGCTCCTGGGAGTCAGTGTGTTTATGTCCAAGCCAACCAGGGGACCACTGGTCCACTTCTCAGCCTGGGTGACAGTGAGAAGCAGGACCGCTCGCATTCCTGGGGCCTCTGAAGGCCAAATCCTGTGCTCTGGGCTTGACAGACGGTAAATGAACTTCGAAGGTCAGAGTGGTTGAACACAGGCAACTTCACCCAGAACCCTCGACGTGACCGCCCTCACTTCTCTAAACCCCTCCCGTGGCCTCCCCCTCCTGCCACAGGTATTTACTGAGCTGCTGCCAGGGCTGGGCTGGCCCTGGAGGTGGTAGAGTGACCGACAGACACGGCCCGACCTCCCCTCCTGGGGCCCGGAAGGAAGGAAGGAAGGTCAGCGGCAATTCCATGCCCAGGTGATCCAGGCTCCCTTCACGGAGCCCACGGTCAAGGCACGGAGACACCCTCTGCTGTGCGCATCTTATAAACCTCGATGACTTAAAAGCAACACAGGGACTTCCCAGGAGGTCCAAGGATTAAGACTTTGCCTTCCAGTGCAGGTGTGCAGGTTCAATCCCTCGTCAGGAAGATAAGATCCCGCATGCCTCACAGCCAAAAAACCGTAAGACACAAGCAATGTCATAACAAATTCAACCAAGACTTTAAAAACGGTCCACATAAACATTTTTCTAAATAAATAAATGTGACATGTAACCAACAGTGGTGGGGTGGGGCAAGGAGAAAGGATTGTGAAGAAAGACCAAGAACAGCTCGGAGACACCAATCTCCCCACCAAGAGCTGTGGGCAGATGGTCCTCAGGTCTACGCTTAGTCGACGGGGAAAGAGGGCCTTCCATTTCCCAAGGTTCTCAAGCTGGCCAACAGAAGAACTTAGAATAAAAATGTACTTAATATATCACAGGATGGTGAAAGAAGGGTGAGCTGCCACAGAGGAATGAAAATTTTCATCTTTCATAGCAGAAGAGCCAATATATATTATCCAGAGATGGCAAAGCTAGAAATCGGCATATGTATCATCAAGAATTGTGGCAATAACCGCCAGACAGCCCCCAAGCAGCAGAGGTTACAGGGAATAAAAAGCCTGCAAGGAAGGAAGGATTTCACTTCTCCTTTACTACCACACTCTGCTTGTGCAGTTTTTCATAGTCACTTATTTGCCTGTTAGTTTTATAAGTGAACAAAACTGAAAGTGGTGCATGTTCTGTGTAAATGCTGAGACTGGTTTACAAGTGTGAGAAGTGGGTAATTCCCATCTCCAGTGCGTCTAATACCCCTTCCCCCACCATCCCCACCCCGTATCAGCCCACCAAGAGCAATGTGATGTCTAGTGGGATAGATCAGGCAATAGAGAAACACTGTTCTGTCCTCCACACGCATTTAAGGAGTGACTGCTTTGTGCCCTGAGTCCAGTCCCCCCGCTCCATGTCACCCCTTTCCACCTTGGTACTGAAAGCTAGCAGCTCCCAGGCTCTGCCCATCTTGCTGTTCCACCTTCCTGGGCTGGTGCTTTTATGCCAGCCCCCAGATGGCCCAGCACTGGGTCTGCCTTTCAGCCAGTTGGGGAGGGGGAAAGAAGGAAGGGGAAGATTCAGGGTGAGGGGCACAGACTAGAAATCAGACCCGGTTGCTCCTCTCTTAGCCCATTGGCCAGAACTCAGACGCGCACCATCCCAACCTGAGGGGCTCTACCGGGCAGACCTGAGTCCAGGTAAGATCTGAAGTTCTGTCCCTGTAAGAGAAAGGAAGGACTGATGCTGCAGCTGAAGCGCCAATCCTTTGGCCACCTGATGAAAAGAGTCAACTCACTGAAAAAGACCCTGATGCTGGGAAAGATTGAGGGCAGGAAGAGAAGGGGACAACAGAGGATGAGATGGTTGAATGGCATCACTGACTCAACCAATAGACATGAGTTTGAGCAATCTCCAGGAGAGACTGAAGGACAGGGACACCTGGTGTGCTGCAGATCATGGGGTCGCAAGGAGTTGGACATGACTTGGCAGCTGAACAACAAAAATAACCCTATAAAAGAAGGGAGCAGGGACATCGAGGGGCAGGAGGCATCCTGCTCAGAAGCCTTTGGCAAGATAGATGATCTCCCCACAGGACCACCCAGGCCTCGCCAAGTTCAAGGGAAATTAAAACAAACATCCCATGAAGGGTCAAGCCCCTTCTCTGCCCATTTTCAGCTGGAGCCGCGCCTGCGCAGACGCCGTCTCTCCATCCAGGCTGAAACACACTCAGCTCCCCCACTGGCTGCTATGTGACCACAGGAAGGTAACCGAGACTCTCTGTGCCTCAGTTTCCTTATCTGTAGAACGTAGATGATAACAACCACAGAGGGTTATGGTTATGAGTGAGTTCATTCATATGAAACATTAGAACAGGCCGAACGTTGTTCAGTTCTGAGTGCTTGATCCTAGTGACACAGGCTTCCCTGGGCCAGTGGCAGAGACACTGATGAGAGGGCTCCCTCCCCTTCAATCCCCTCTCAGTTTGGCCCATGTGAAATGAGGCTGTTGGAGCCTCCTGTTCTGTTTGGCTTGTATAGTTTCCAAACAAGACACAAAGGCAGAACATATGCATAATGCATAATTATGACCCTTGGGTTTGTTTAACTTTATCCCTGCAATTTCTCAAATATTCATGCAGTTAAAAAGCACCTTTGCATAATAAGACTCTAGCAGGACAGTGACAGAATGACGGCCCACAGCAACGAAAGAGGCTTTACCGAGTTATTCATTCGCTCCTGGGTGCGTATGCACGTCTAATCTGTGGGCACACCCATAACAGCATCACCAGACTCACTGGTCCCCTTGTGTGTTTAGACAACATGTCCTTTGCATCACAAAGAGACCCAGTGATGTCAGAGGCGCCGGGATCACAGTGCAGGCACTGGGCCTGGTATCCAAGAGCCAGCAGCCTTGGCTGCTGCTAAGTCATCATCCCCGCTGTGAGAACTGGTGGCCGTATTGGAGCCTCCAGCTGAAGGGAACTAAATTACATCTAGAATGACCCACATTGTGCTGCAGCCAATGACCCAGTTAACCTCTGGTTCATTTGCTGCTTCTCCGTGTCCTGGGAACGGGTGGTGTTTACTCGGGTCGAGACAAACCTTCATTACCCGGTGTTACCCGGCCAGCATGCTGGCTGTCCTGGGCCCAGAGCTTTAATAGAAACAGCGATGGGCCAGGGCCCCACGGAAGCTGCAGAATACGAATGAGTCCTTTTCTTTACCCTCTCTCCTCTGACCTGATTTGCATGACTAAGCTTTCAGGAGTTTTCTTTTTTTTTTAATGTATTTATTTGTTGGTTATTGATCTGTCTCCTATGGAGGAACAAATTTGCCCACCGGGCAGTGGTCTAACTTTGGCAGAAGCCTCAACTGTGTCTGCGGCAACGCTAGTCCTGGTCGAGGCCATCCCAGGGGGGAATTTCCAGGGATGTAACCATCAGAATTACATTGGTTTCCAGCTGACTCCTGAAGGGGGATCTTGGCAAAGGAAGGCTTGATGGATAAGGTGGAAAGAAAAGATCCTCTTTTGTGGTTAAAAAACCATCTAGCTCAATTTAACAGAAAGCTCAAAAGTGTCTCTAAAGGAGGCTGCAACTTCCCTGGGGAAAGAGAAGACTTGCTAATTTGTTAAAATGTGGGTCTCAATTCTACCAGAGCCAAGGTCACCTTTTTTAAACAAATATTTTATAATTTCCACTTCAGTATCTTGAAACGAAATTCATAGATAGTGTAACCTTACCTACATGTTTTTAAAAAATTCAATGCCCTAACTGTAATATAAAGAGAAATATAAGAAAAAGCAATTTATACACAGTGATTTGCAATAAAACAATGTATATTTCAACATGCAAATGCTCTGGCACGACCACACTAGAACTGATGAAGCTATAAAAGCAGACTGGTATCAAGCGTGTTGAGTGAGCCTCTCAAATGCTGTGAGACATGTCGGAGCGAGTGATGTGATGGTTCAAAGGGATGAACCACCACGGGCAAATATTGTGAACAAAACAAATACAAGCTTCCCTTGATTTACACCCTGGTGGGTGTCCCCAGAAACTCAGGGGATGTGAAAACAATGCCAAAAAAAGCATTATTATTGCTTCCATGTAAAATGGATTTCCCTTTGAGGGCTCAGAGCATAGTAAATAGGGTTTATTCACATGAGTGTCCAGTGGCACCATCAAAACTGGTGCAAGAAGTAAGAGAGCTATGCAGGGTGTGGGCCTGGCCTGAGTATTGTGGTCTCCCAATATGGCCACTCCCACCCACTGAATGCCCATTGCACACAGCCTATCACAGTGCCACTCATGCCAACTCTTGGGGAGCTACACTCCTGTTTGGTAACCATGGCCTCACAGGTCAGCAAACACATATCAGAGGCTGAAACCTACTGTTGTCCCATCTGAAGTGCTCCTAGTGTGTGGCCTTTCCCCGGCTGGCTGTCCACCCCACCCAGGAGTCAGACAACCCAAGGCACCTCAGCTACCTCAGGGCTCCCGCCCCAACCCCAGCAAAGAGAAGCAAAGTCCTCAAACCCTGTCCCTACAAGAGGGAGCTGCCTCTTGGTGTCTGAGGGTTCAAGAACAAACTTCCCTCAGTATCTGCAGGGCATTTGTTCCAGGCCCCTTGGCAGAGACTAGAACCCCAGGATGCTCAAGTTCTCTGCAGACCATCCTCCGTATCCACGGGTTCCATCCAAGGTGGGCTGAACTCACCAATTCCAAAAGAGGGGCCTGAAAAACCTCCCTCCCATAAACGCTGACTTGGGAAACCCCTCAACACCAATTGTGCCTGCCATGCGGGTCCTAAGGATCTCTACCAAGGGGCCGCTTTCTAATTATTTATCAGTTTATATGCATGCTTATCTTTATTACCAAAACTTTATCACAATAACTGCACATGTCAAGATAAGCATCAACCCAGCCACACCCTCACCGACACGGTGCATTCCCTTGAATGGGGTCAGTTTTCAGAAGCAGACTCTGTCCACAATTTTTTCCCAATATTCGGCCTTTCCCAGTCTCTGCCCATGTTCACCCACCACTCCCGTCCTCTCCCTGCCCCACTCCCAGAGTGAGCAGCCAACCTGCCCTCTTCCCCAGCCTCCTACACATGCCCACATTCACATCCAAATGCATACACACTGCTAGAGGTTCTCTGACCTCTTTTTGTAAAGATCTGGGGCGGGTCTCCTCCAAATACAATTTCGCTCATAAATTACTTTACATTGTGCTTTCTCAGTTCTAATATATTGTGGCCCTTTTCTGGATCAACAGCTCAAAGTCCAACTCAACACGTTGAACCAGCTGTCCAACAGCCCATAGTGTAAATGTGCTACACTTGAATTAGGTGGTTTTGTCTGTGGGGCTTCCCCAAAGGCTCAGCAGGTAAAGAATCCCCCTGCAATACAGGAGACACAGGAAACGCGGGTTCAATCACTGGGTCTGCAAGATGGTTGCATGGCAACCCACTCCAGTATTCTTGCTTGGAAGATTCCATGGACAGAGGAGCATGGCGGAGTACAGTCCAAAGGGTCACAAAGAGTTGGACATGACTGAGACTAAGCAAGCATGCTCAGAGTCTGTGATCAACTGTAATCAATGGTCAGGATTGTAATAACTGTCTTAGAATACACAACCTTGTACCAGGGAGCGTTTGTTTCCTAATCCGCTGGGTGAAAGAATATGCACGTGTTTAAGTCAGATGTGATAGAATGCTGCGTTCTGCTGGGCGGCAGGACACGGTAGGGTTGGTGTTGGAAAAGGCGTCTGAGGCCGGCTTATGAAGGACAAAGAAGGCGTGTGGCCTGGGGAGAGTGGCCCCTAAGGCAGGTGACAGAAGCCCACTGTGCAGGAAATGAGATTCACAAAGAGCCTTCTGAACCAGTTCCAGGGTGGAAACAGCACTCTTTTTGGAAATCGGAAGAGCCGGATTCCGGCTCATCGTCTGCAATTACCTGTCTGGCGATCTTGGGTACATCCTCGCCCCCTCTGGGTTCCAGTTTCCTCATCAAATGAAGCAGCTGGACCAGATGACCTTTAGACATCTTCCTTGTGAACTTTCTATGATGAAATGAGAACCGCGTGTGTGATAGTTTTCTGGACCCTAAAGTACGTGGTTATAACGGATTCTTCCTTGATGATGACATACATCCATTAGGTTAAATCTGACGCTGCTCTTCCTTAGGCTCCCCTGACCTTCCCTGCCTTCCTCCTCCCTCCCATCTTCTCTTCATTTCTTCCTTCTTCCCTTCTACAAACATTTGTGGGATGCTTCCTATAAGTGAAGAAACGTCCAGGAAGCTGGTGTGAAAAAACACATGTACTTCTGCCATCATGAGCATCAAGACCACCCATCTGAGAGCTTTCTCTTGGTCTGTGGTGCCTGGGAATCTGGAAATAATGATCAGGACTCTGTCCTAGCTGCCCCAGTGGGAAAGCCCCGGCTCCTCCCCTCTCCTAGTGTGCTTCCTGGGACCACCCCACACATGGACAACTTACACTAAAACCCCTGTCTGGGGGTTGGTCTGCTTCTGGGAAACCCAACTGAAGCCACAAAGAAATCAAATGGGAACCCAGGACAAGATGATAGAGAGGAAGCCAGGTGAGTGGGGAGCTGTCAGCGAGGACTGTCCCCAGGGCACATGGAAGCTGCAGGGAGAAGATCTGGGGGAAGGGTGCTCCAAGCTGAGGGTCTGCAAGGGCGAAGACCCTGAGGCTGGGACGAGGTTAGCATATTGGCCAATTCTCGTGCAAAATGCATCTAGGCAGGACAGATACTAATAATAACAGCAGCTGGTGCACACAAGGCACAGACTGCAGGCCCGTCACTGTTCTGAGCTCTTCTGGTGTGTCCTCCTGACAGCCTCATGGAGGAAGTGCCATTACTGTCCCATTATCTGGAGGACAAAACTGAGGCACAGAGAGGTTGAGGGCTGGGAACAATGGAGCCCAGATTCCAGTCTAAGAAAATCTGACTCCAGAGACCCTGCTTATAACAGCTGTACACACACACAGGTGTGTGCACATACATGTTGGAGCATACACACACATGAGTGAATGTGAGGCATACACACACACATGTGTACACACAGAAGATCCCAAAGGCTCAAGGGTTCTTCAGCTGGTTACGTAGCTCTTTAAACAGAACCAGAATTTAGTCCTAGTGAGGTAATTGGGGAGGGACCATTTGGAGCAGAATAAAGCAACTAATCAAGCACTGAAATGATAAATGTCAGGCTTCTGTGATCCCCTCCCCCATACTCATATGTGAGTATAAATCAAGGAACTGAAATCCAATCAGGCACCGAAATCCAATCAGGCACCATCATCACAAAGCAGGCTCACAGATCTTACTGGTGATGCTCTGAACAGGATGGAAGGCAACGCTCTTCCCAATGGTGTTTGCTTGCTCAGTGTCCTCATCTGTCAAATGGGGCCAAGAGCACCCTCCGCACCCAGGGCTGCTGTGAGAATTTAATGAGCTGACACCTGTGAGTGCCTAGAGCCAGGCATGGCACACAGTAGGTGCTCGACACCTGCTGGCTGATATAATTATTTGCCCCAAGCCTAAGCGGGCCCCTCCGACTCCCCCACTGCCCTTCCTGAAAGAGAATCACACTGGTCACTGTTGCACAGCCTCCTGGCTCCAAGCCCCCGATGAAGCATCACAACCAGAGACTTGCCAGGCTTTATCTCACTGGTCTGGGCTGATGTGACCCCGCACCCTTATTCTTTCCTTTGCCTGTTCCTTTCCTGTGAGGATCAACAGTAAGATAACAGCTGCACCTGGATCTTGTGTTTTCCCGATTTTAATAACCCACAGGATATTGGGTGGCTTAGGGACGCAGCATCAGAGGGCGAGCTGTCACCGTGTGGACAGACCAGGTGGAAGACAGAGGGCCAAGGGCAGGAAGGAGAAGGACCCTCCAGGATGGGAACAGGATAACTTGATAGGCTCCAAGGGCCCAAATTAAATTAAATTCTGCGAGTGCTTTCTCCTTGTCAGCAGTTCCCAGTAAGAGGAGGCACGGGCACCTCCCAGCAGTGATTTGGAAACAAAGGATTCGGCCCCTTGTTTTCCCTTTGGGGACAGAGCGTCTCCCCATGGGGGCTTCGAGCCTGATCCGGCCCCACCGCCTCCCAGCCTGACTGTGGCTGTACCCTGAGACACACCCAGGGGACATCCCCTCCCCAGGCTCTGTCCTCGTTGCCCCCCCGGCCCCATCTCCATGTGCCAGCCTTTGCCTCCACTCCTTGCCTCAGCTCTAACAGTGGGTCAGAGGGACACAGTGTCTTAGGGGTCCCACTTTGCGGATCCACTGCCCTGCTCAACAGACATCTCAGATGTGACGTGATGTGAACTGTAAGAGACTTGAAGAGCTGATAATCATTATCTAGAAAGTCTGGTCACTTTCAGGGCATCTCAAACAGAGCATTTTTCCTCTGGCGTCAGATCTTTGGTCTTGTATTTTTCCATCATGCATATTTTAAGCCAGTCAAAAAATATAAAGAAGAATATGATGAACGATCAATGGCAATCCACTCCAGTACTCTTGCCTGGAAAATCCCATGGATGGAGGAGCCCGGTGGGCTGCAGTCCATGGGGTCGCTAAGAGTCGGACACGACTGAGCGACTTCACTTTCACTTTTCCCTTTCATGTATTGGAGAAGGCAGTGGCAACCCACTCCAGTGTTCTTGCCTGGAGAATCCCAGGGACGGGGGAGCCTGGTGGGCTGCAGTCTATGCGGTCGCACAGAGTCGGACACGACTGAAGCGACTTAGCAGCAGCAGCAGCATGATTCCATCAGCCAGCTCCGTGAAATCTTATCAGACTGCATTTGCGTCAGATGTTTTTCTTCTAAAATAAAACACACAGCTTGATTAAAGCCCCGGGGCCCTTCCATACCCCAGCCCCTTTTCCCTCTGCCCACAGGATTCCACGTGGTGCTTGTCACTCCCCTGCAGAGCTTTATGACTCACCACATCTCTGTGTCTGCAAATATTGTACCGTATGGTTTGTGCGCTTCAAACAGTGTGTGAGTGCCATGCGGCTTTCTGCCGTTGCCTTGTTGTTTAGACCTAAATACCATGAAGCATTCCCCTGGATCTACGTGTAATAAGCACATGAAAGTAGACATGCTACATAGCAGCAGGACATGAAGTAGAATGCAGAGCAATCAAGTGGGCTGCAGGGATCGAGGGGGAATTGGCGGGGGGGTGATTTTAGAGGGCCAGTGGGGAAAGCTCAATTTGAAAAGCAGACATTTAGGCGACATCTGAATGAAGTGAGGGTGTAAATCCAGCTGACAGCGACCGACTGATCCCAGTTTTCCAGAAACGTTTTCAGCATTCAAAGTCCCAAACGAACAAGGACTCCAGCATGGAAAGTTCCAAACAAACCAGGCCTTCCTAAGGGAAGAGCACTCCCGGGGAGGGAATGGTGAACAGAAAAAATCAGAAGTAAGCAAGCTTGGTGTGTTGGAGGAAGAAAAGGGCCCAGGCTGGCTGAGTGGGATAAGGATTTCAGAGAGCGAAGCTGATGAAGTCCAAGGGTGTCCTCGGGGAGCACACAGAGGTCTGCACACATACTTCACATACAGGGACTGACTCCCGGAGACTTTTTTTTCAGATTTTCTTTTTTTTAATGTGAACCATTTTTAAAGTCTTTACTGAAGTTGTTACAGTACTGTTTCTGTTTCATGATTTGGTTTTTTGGCCACAAGTCATGTGGGATCTTAACTCCCCAACCAGGAATCAAACCCACACCTCATGCATTGGAGGCAAAGTCTTAACCACTGGACCACCAGCAAAGTTCCCTGGCGACTTCAAAGAAAATTTTTTTTAACTATCATCCAGGAAAATTGATAATTTTTTTCTATGTGTACATTTCTAATAACTTTAACACATGTAGAGATACATACCACCACCACTTCCATCAGGATCCAAAACGGTTCCATCGTCTCCCCAATTTCCTCCTGCTGGGCCTTTAATAAACCCTTGATAAGTCTTGGTCTCTTTCCCATCACTGTCGTTTTGTCCTTCTGGGAATGTCAACTAAATGGGACCATCAAAGTTCATAAATTTGGGGGACTGGCTCCTCTGTCCCCAACACAGTGCTGATGAGACTCATCTAAATTGCAGTCTGCAGCAATATTTCCTTTCTTTTTACAACTGCATAGTATTCCGTGGTTGGTTTATTAATCCCTTGATCCACTCGAGAATATTCAGGCTGTTTTCAGCTTTTGGATTTTGTATCTGTGGGTTATTTTTGAGAATTTCTCAGCAGGTGTACTCTGGATATTATAATGCCTGTGGAAGGTGCATTAGACAGGAGCTCTAATCTGTATTAGAAGAATGTCCTGCATTGGTTAAGATCTTAGGGTTACAGGGAGGATATCTTCTCTCCTCTTCCTTCTGGTGGCAACCCCCTGATCTGGTAGGAGGTTCACTTTAAATAGCAGAGAATAAAATATTTCCAACCCTATTTCTAGCTCTACTACATACCTTAGGTAATATTTTCTGCCCCTCCCTTTTAAAAGGACCAGGGCTATTCAAAAAATAATACATTGTATTATGTAAGGAATCTTAAAATAAGAACAAAATCCGAAGATCAAAGAAGGGTCCCTTGTGCTCCAAGCAGTCCAGTCAGAATACCTAGAAAATAAATTCTCCCCATCCCCTGCTGTCCGGATGGAAGGATTTGGGGTTACAAAGGGACCCTCAGAATCTTACCACTAAGTCTTTTGTGCTCCTGAGCTTACTCCGTCAGGCCCTGGTGGGTTTGGTTATGTTTGAGGTTTAACAGGATTTCAGACTTCGGGGGTGGTCTCTTTGGATTTTCTCCTTCTTTTTCCTTTTGATGCTTAAAAATACCCCCATGACACCAAAGAAACAACCATGGCTGAGAAGATTGGAATTACACAGAATGTAATTCCCTTTCACATAAATGTCAAAGCGTGTCGCCCCTCGGGGTGTGTGTGTGACTTTCCTGGCTCCAGAGGCAAAAAAAAAAAAAAAAAAGTGAGGTTTGTTTAAATAAAGATGCAGACTTGGCTACGTCTGAGTCCAATAAGCGTGAGTACGTATCTATCTGTCTCCCTGCACTAGAATAAAAGCTGCATGAGGGCAGGACTATGCCTGACTTGCTCATTAGGAGTCCTGATGCCTTGAATGGTGTTGGCGTGTATAGAAACCCCATGGACAGAATCGAGTCACTGATTCTGGATCATGTTGCCATACAAACACAGCCATAAATGTAACTGCCATGTAGAAAAATTTCCACGTGCCATCTAACTCATTTCACCAAGCACCAGTGGCAAGCAGATCACAAATTTGGGGAGCATCACCCCAGCCCCAGATCCTACTTCCGTTCAGTTTAGTGGACCCACGCACGCCAGCAGAGCCTTATTTCCATCTCAGGCCCCACCCCACCTTTCCCAACTAGCTGTTTCCAGGTGCAGGACCACTCATTGCCAGAGGCTAAGCCCACCTGGGACCAAATCCAGTTCCCAGGGCTCCTGCCCCTTTCAGTGTGACCCGTCCCTCCTGCTTTCTCAGTCCAGAGCTCTCATCCTGACAGACTCCCTCAGAGTTGGAGATGCTGACATAATTAGCATTCTGCATTTCACCTAGAT
>NW_011494610.1:2469598-2477091 GCF_000754665.1 Bison bison bison
TTTGCATAATCATGCATATTTAGTGACCTCATCTGCACTGTAATTACTGACTTTGATCTGACATTCCAAACTTCAACTTCACATGCACATGTCTCTTCTCCCTCCTGCATTTACTGCAGTGGGATTTTTACAGTGGTTTTCATAGACCCCTGGCTTTTCCAGACATGATTCTGGCTACAAAAATGCAAAAGGATCAAGACCTCTTTATGCAAGCATTTCCATCTCTAAAATCAGGGGTGAGTGGGGTGAGGTTTGATGCCATCATGTTTAATACCTGTAGGCGGAGAGAAAGAATCCTGTCATATTTTCCATGAAAGCATATGCTCCCTGAAAACACACAAGCCCCTCCTTGCCCCCTGCAGAGAGAGAAGAGTGTCCTGGTCCCAGTGAATCTGACAGGACTCCGTGGCCAAGATTTCCATAATAGCTGAGTCAGAGGAGTTTGCAAGCGATGGTCCTACTGACTTTGAAAAAGATGGGTGGGCAAATTCTCTACAGCAGGCTCTTACACACTTTCCTGACTCTTATGGACCCAACCTAGACAGCATATTAAAAAGCAGAAACATTACTTTGCCGACAAAGGTCCATCTAGTCAAAGCCATAGTTTTTCCAGTAGTCATGTATGGGTGTGAGAGTTGGACCATAAAGAAAGCTGAGCACCGAAGAATTGATGCTTTTGAACTGCGGTATTGGAGAAGACTCTTGAAAGTCCCTTGGACTGCAAGGAGATCAGATCAGCCAATTCTAAAGGATATCAGTCCTGAATATTCATTGAAAGGACTGATGCTGAAGCTGAAACTTCAATACTTGGGCCACCTGATGCAAAGAACTGACTCATTGGAAAAGACCCTGATGCTGGGAAAGATTGAATGCAGGAGGAGAAGGGGACAACAGAGGATTAGATATTTGGATGGCATCACCAACTTGATGGACATGAGTTTGAGTGAGCTCTGGGAGTTGGTGAAGAACAGGGAAGCCTGGCATTCTGCAGTCTATGGGGTCACAAAGAGTCAGACATGACTGAGCGACTGAACTAAACTGATGGACTCAATATTTATGTCCTCTGCAAATTCCTAGGTTGAAGTCTTAACTTCCAGTGTGGTTGGATTTGGAGAAGGGGGTCCTTAAGAAAGTAATTACGGTACAATGAGGTTGTAAGGGTGGAGTCCTGATCTGACAAGATGGTGGTCTGATAAAAAGATACACTAGAAAGCTGGTGAAGAAGGCAATGGCACCCCACTCCAGTACTCTTGCCTGATGGAGGAGCCTGGTAGGCTACAGTCCATGGGGTCTCTAAGAGTCGAACACAACTGAGCGACTTCACTTTCATTTTTCACTTTCATGCATTGGAGAAGGAAATGGCAACCCACTCCAGTGTTCTTGCCTGGAGAATCCCAGGGACGGGGGACCCTGGTGGGCTGCCGTCTATGGAGTCGCACAGAGACAGACACAACTGAAGCGACTTGGCAGCAGCAGCAGAAAGCACGTTCCTTTTCTCTCCACATGCACACACAGAGGAAAGGCCGCGTGAGCACACAGCGAGAAGGTGGCTATCTGCAACTCAGGAGAGCCCTGACCAGACGTCAACCCTGCCAGAAACTTGATTTTTCACTTCCAGGCCCCAGACCTGTGAGAAAATAAATGTCTCTTGTCCAAGACCCTCCAGCCTGTGGTCCTTTGTTTTGGTAGCTGAGCTGACCAAGGCAGTGACCCACAGTTAGAGATGCGTATTTTCTTACAAATGATGCAAGCACACTTATGCATTCACACTCACACACACACACACACACACACACACACACACAGCACGAAACAAGAGCACCTTACCTATACACAGGCATGAGGTATTTTCTGCTGCATCCCATCCCATTCCATTCTGCTATCTTCCCTTCCATTTTATATTTTTAAAAGGATGATTGTTGTTGTTTGGTCGCTAAGTCCTGTCCAACTCTGAGACTCCATGGACTGGAGTTTGCCAGGCTCTTTTGTCCATGGGATTTCACAGGCAAGAATATTGGAGTAAGTTGCCATTTCCTTTTCCAGGGGATCTTCCCCACCGAGGGATCAAATCCAAGTTTCCTGCATTGGCAGGCAGATTCTTTACCATCAAGCTACAAGGGAAGCCCAAAATGCTGATTATGACCAACTAAATTGATTTCACCATCCATTAAGTGGCCGCAATTCCAGTCTGAGAACTTTGCTCTATGATGGCACTGTACTTCTTTTGGTTTCTGAAAGACAAGCCCCTCCAGGGTCTTCCCTGGAAGAGACCCCAGGAGGCAAGCAGAGCACTTTTCCTCCAGACACCTGGCATTAGAACATCGTACAATAATAGAATTTTTCAATGAAAAGCACCTACGTCCCCAGAGATGCAACTAGCAAACTCCACAGTGCAAGAAATGATTCAATTTTCTTCAAAAAATAAATATCAAGGGGGGAAAAAAGGATGTGATACACTGATGCTGTCCAATACAGCGGCCACCAGCCATCTGTGACCACTGAGCCCTGAAACGTGGCTGGCCTGAACTGAGACATGTTCTAAGTATAAGATACACACCTGATTTTAAAGACTTACTATGAAAAATTTCATAAGATATCTCAATAATTTTTACATTCATTACATGTTAAAAATAACATTTGGATACATTGGGTTAAATAAAATACATCAGCATTCATTTCACCCGTTTCTTTTTTAAAAATTTGCTGTCTACGAAATTCAAAATTACACATGTGGCTTGTCTGATACTTTTATTGAATGGTGTTTTTATAAACTAAAACAAAGTCAAGCCACATCAACCAAGGGAAATTTGGATCCTAATTCAAAGAAACTGAAAAAAAAAATGAGACAATTGAAAAAATTTGTAAACTGATTGCATATTTGATGATAGTAAAGATATTAAAAATTAAATTTTAGGGGTGACAAATGTGTTACAGAAGCGAGCTTTTTTAAGAAATATGTACAAATGAAGTACTATAATATTTGGAATTTTCTTCCAAATAAATGAGAGGAAAAAACAAGGAGAGGGAATATAGTGAAATAAGTTTGGCCACAGGTGTTGAGGAGTTCATTACATCATTCTCTTTCACATATGTTTTAAATTTTCCAAACTATGAAAGCCTTTAAAGGCTGGAAAAATCTACTACCTAAGAAATTGTAAGCAAAATCAAAGCAAACCCCAGACAGACAGCCTATGTATCCCATGTGGTAAACAGTGGCTAAAAGAGCAGATTCCAGAGAAGGACTGCCAGGGTTCAGATCTGCACTTTCCCCACTAGTAAGCTGTGTGATCTCGGGCAAGTGACTTAGCCTCTCTGTGCTTCAGGTTCCTCCTTTCTGAATACAGATAAGAGTGTCATGATGTGGAGGTTCATTTCCAATGGCTGCTGTTACCGATGATCACAAATTTGGCAGCATAAAAAGACGCGTTAGTATTTTATGGCTCCAAAGGTCAGATGTCTGGTCCACGGTGCGCTCCTTCACGGTACAGTGACAACCCGCTTCCTTACCGTTTCCACCTTCCACAGGCCCAACTCGCCGTCTTCCATCTTCAAAGCAAGCACCGTGGATCCTCCTCTTTTCCTTGACCTCCTGCCTTCCCTTCGTGAGGATGCTTGTGATTACATTGGGCCCACCTGGGTATTCCAGGCTCATCACCCCATCGCAGAAGCCTTAATCACACCTGCAATGTTTCTTTCACCAGGGGAAATAACATAGTCACAAGTTCTAGGGATTAGAACATGGACATCTCCAGGGAGATACTATTCAGAGACCACAATGGGGCTGCTATGAGAATTTCTTTCTCCCCTGGAGAAGGAAATGGCAACCCACTCCAATATTCTTGCCTGGGAAATCTCATGGACAGAGGAGCCTGGTGGGCTACAATCCATGGGGTCACAAAGAGTCGGACATGACTGAACACACATGCATGAGAATGAAATACACTGAGCTTACAAGTGGACCGGGCACATGGTAACCACAAGTTAGGCATTAACTATTAACATATAATGATTATTATTATATGCACGTGTGTGTGTGCTTAGTCACTCGGAAAAAAAGTTGCAGCCACAAGCAGTTTGTAACTAAAGGGGTAAAAATGGAAGCTTCCTTAGAAGAATCCTAGAGTGTGCCAAAGGTCCCCCTTTGATTCCATCTCTTCCTCTTTCCTGCTGGCTGGGCAGTGGGTATAATGGCTGCAGCTGGAGCCACTATTTTGGACCACGAGGTAACCCACAGAATGGAGGCCTCTCTTGGCAGGAAAACAAAATGAAGAAATGCGCCTCCTTGAAAGCTTGGCAGAGCACAGCTCCTACCCCTAGTCTGTTACACGAAACAAAAATAAATTTGTATTGTGCTTAAGGTTCTTTCACCTGGGGCCCGGGTCACTCATAGCACAGTGTAATCTGACTGCTGCTTTAATTTTAATCTGTTTCCCATAAATCATAAGAAGTGCCAAAGAAGTGCCTCCGCATGCAGAGAGGCCACAAAATGAAATAAGAAAACGGCCTGCGTCTGGAGACCCAGAGGGCTTTGTTGTTCTCCTTCCAATATACCGAAGTGAGAGGGGAGCTGATGCAATCTTCCTGGTTTGTCCCAACTGTGGTTTCATTTATTTCTTCCCTTTTGATCATCTTTTTAAACATCATGATCCTTGATACAGCAAAAGCAATGTGAAAGGGCTGAACTCAGGCTATAAAGTCATGGGCAGAAAGAAATGGATGGTTCAGGTGAAAAGTACCAGTGAGTGATGGTTCTGTAGCATGAAGCCCAGTAAATCAGGGTGCTGCCTTGGTGCCCCAGCCAGCCCAGATCCTCAGCAGGTGGAGTGGAGTGAGAACAGAGGCTAAAAAAAATGAGGACAGGAGCAAGACAGCCTCATCTAAAAAGTGCTGACCCCTGTGGACAGAGAGGAAGAGAAACAAAGATTCATCTTGCAAAAAGACAAACTTGATTCTGTCCCGCCCACGGATGCCCATGAGAACTAGCGTGATTTTCATTCCCTGCACATCTTTGGAGGAACTCTGCTTTGGAGGAGTGAAAGTGAAAGTGAAGTCACTCAGTCCGACTCTTTGTGACCCCATGGACTGTAGCCTACCAGGCTCCTCTGTCCATGGGGTTTTCCAGGCAATAGTCCTGGAGTGGATTGCCATTTCCTTCTCCAGGGGAATCTTCCCAACCCAGGGATCGAACCTAGGTCTCCTGCATTGTAGACAGACGCTTTACCGTCTGAGGCACCAGGGAAATCCCATTCAACACTGTGTTAACTTCATTTGGAATTCCAGCCAGTTCAGCCCAGCACACACATTCAGCATGCGTAGGCTGGTACCCAAGGTGATGGAGATGCCTCTGTGACTGTGCAGGGGTGGGTGACAGATCGCTGACAGCTGATCTGGCATCACCCATCTCTGTCCTCACTATTAAACGGTCCTTGGCTTGGTCAGGAATATCCTGCTACCCTCTGCATCCTAGGACCCTCAGAGAGGTGGACCCCACCTCTGCCACAGAGCTGCCCCAACAGCAATCCCGCCTTCTTGCCTAGGATTGGACGAAATGTGGACATGTGACCCAACCAAGGCCAAGGGCATTCTAGGAGGCTTTTTCTGGGGCTTTATGAGCAATGCCTCTCTATTCTTCTGGGAGAAAGTCTGAAAATGGCTGCTTTCCCTGCAGAACAGGAGCAAAGAGATGATAGGAAAGAGATGAAACTTGGACTGTGAGCAGAGACAGATAGAACCTGGGTCCTTGAGGACACCTTCAGGTTGCTGAATTAACTGCGCCTGCAGCCCACCTGCCTCTACCCTTCCAGTGATACAAGCCAACACATGGTGTGACAGACCAGCCTTTATGAAATCTGGGCAAATGCATCTTACTTCGTATTGAACTCTGTGTGTGTGATGGAGAACTGTGAGCTGGCTTTTTAGTTGTCATTGTGTTGTCATTATGATCATCATCATCATCTGTTTTGCTTGTCTACTTTTAGCAAAAACACCCAGAACCATGTTTGAAAGTTACCTGATACCCACAACTATGGAGATTATGAAGGTAGACCACCAAAAAGAAGTGATTCCTTAATGATCAAGAATGAGTGGAACTTTGAAAATACAATGGTGTTTTTTTTTAAATGAATAAAGATGATCACAAGGTCTTCCTAAGATGATAAACCAATAAAGATGATTTCACCTAAGACTCAAGCTTCCTCTGGCTCCAGGGGCAGCTACAGTTGACCCTTTAAACAACACAGGGTTCACACGATGGAAAATCCACATGTAACTTACAGTTATCCCTCCCTATATGCCGGTCTTCTGTATCCGCAGTTTCACATCCATGGAGTCAACCAGTCGTAGACTGTGTGGAGTGAAGTGAAAGTCGCTCAGTCGTGTCCAGATCTTGTGGTCCTGGGGATCACAACGTGTGGGGCACAACACGGATCGTGTGGTCCCAGAGTGCCACGTCTTGGATCGACCCGCGTTATTTCCAGTGGAAAAAAAATTTGCATATAAGGGCACCAGTGTTGTTCAAGAGTTAACTGTAACTTCAGATAATCTCTTTGGGGAGGACTGACATATATCCACTACCATGTGTAAAATAGCTAGCTAGTGGGAAGCTGCTACAAAGCTCAGGGAGCTCAGCGTGGTGAGCGTGGTGGGCTGTGATGACCTAGACGGATGGATGGGAGTGGAGGTGGGAAGGAAATCCAAGAGGGAGGGGCTGTATGTATGCATACTGCTGATCCCCTCCATTGTACCGCAGAAACTAACACAACATTGCAAGGCAATTATATTTCAATTAAAAAACAATACAAAATAGTAATCTCTTTTCCTTGGGACCTTTTCAAGTTGGCCCAGCCGACCATGACTTAGAATGAAAGGGTAGAAAGGTAAAAGCTGTGATTACACTTTCTCTTTGATTGTTGTTTGCATGTGCACAACATGAGTGTGCAATGATACCTGGAAAGACAGACTGAGAAAGTGCAACTCTTCTCCAAATTCATCGTGTCCCAATTACTTTTTAATCTGTTGAACTTCCTGTTAAGTTCCACTCCCGGATGTGGTGACGGAGAGACCCAGACCAGGAGAATTCTTCGGGAAGATTTTAATGTTTAACATTTTAAAAATTTTATATTGGAGTATAGTTGATGCTTTTGGACTGTGGTGTTGGAGAAGACTCTTGAGAGTCCCTTGGACTGCAAGGAGATCCAACCAGTCGGTTCTGAAGGAGATCAGCCCTGGGATTTCTTTGGAAGGAATGATGCTAAAGCTGAAGCTCCAGTACTTTGGCCACCTCATGCGAAGAGTTGACTCATTGGAAAAGACTCTGAGGCTGGGAGGGATTGGGGGCAGGAGGAGAAGGGGACGACAGAGGATGAGATGGCTGGATGGCATCACTGACTCGATGGATGTGAGTCTGGGTGAACTCCGGGAGTTGGTGATGGACAGGGAGGCCTGGCGTGCTGCGATTCATGGGGTCGCAAAGAGTCGGACACAACTGAGCGACC
>NW_011494610.1:2477191-2496900 GCF_000754665.1 Bison bison bison
CAGGCCCTGGGATTTCTTTGGAAGGAATGATGCTAAAGCTGAAGCTCCAGTACTTTGGCCACCTCATGCGAAGAGTTGACTCATTGGAAAAGACTCTGAGGCTGGGAGGGATTGGGGGCAGGAGGAGAAGGGGACGACAGAGGATGAGATGGCTGGATGGCATCACTGACTCGATGGATGTGAGTCTGGGTGAACTCCGGGAGTTGGTGATGGACAGGGAGGCCTGGCGTGCTGCGATTCATGGGGTCGCAAAGAGTCGGACACAACTGAGCGACCGAACTGAACTGAACTGATAGTTGATTCACAGTGTTGTGTTAGCTTCAAGTATACAGCAAAGTGATTCAGTTATACATAGACATATATCCATTCTCCTTCAGATTCTTTTCCTGTATAGGTTATTACAGAATATTGATACTGTGCTATAGAGTAGGTCTTGTTGATCATTTTATATATAGTAGTATGTATCTGTTAATCCCAAACTCCTAATATATCCCTCCCTTGCTTAATGTTCAACATTTTAACTATAATCCTATTTCCTATAGGTTTGCCAGTATAAATCTCAATGTGATCCACATGCTTTTTCCTTCTGTTAAAAGAAAATAGGAGCTCGGAGAGAATATTAGTCCGGTAGGTGCTCCCTGCCACCCTCCACCCGCCTGCACTCGGCACTAGACTTGCTCCGTAGGAAGGAGAGAGGCTGCGTTCAATATAAATGCAAAAAGCTCCAGACACTCAGGATTATCTGTGCTTTGCATGAATCATGACAGCAGCTTGCAAGTGGGCAGGACTTGGCAGAGCAGCCCCGTCACAAATCCACCAACACGCTCCTCCGAAGTGCCTGTGAAATCTGCCTTCAGTCGCTAATTTCACACTCCAGGGACAGAGCTACGAGTAGCTCCGGGCACAGAATTCCCATTTTTCACAACAGTTTCCTTACCCTCACATCCCCTTTTATGGGTTTTTTTTCCTGCCACCTTTTAAAAATCAAAGTTCTTGGTTCCTTTAAGTATTGGGTTTGCTTTTCTTAATCATCTCTTTAATTTCATGACTTTACAAATCTCAGAGATATTGTTTCGTCTTTAGATATTTTGCAAAGCTCTTGCTGGCTGGGTTGCATTTTTGAAAAATCAAAATGAATCGCTTGCATATTCTGCATTCATTTTGCCCTCTCCTGCAGCTTTCTAAATAATGTAGGGACTGTAGATACTTCTGTGATGAGCAGGAATGCATTTGAAATGCACTGTTGAGATATGCCTTTCATCTCCCTTCAGATCATAAAATGAGTTTTTTTCTCTGGGTTTCCGCAGACCTGAGAAGCACTCTTTTCATCTAGAATGAGTTGCAAGACATGGGGAGGGTCCTTTGAAACAGCCGGGGTGGGGTGGGGGAGGTGGGGGGAGGCGGAGTCTGAGCTGATGAGATTGATGGACAGGAAGTCATCACCAAAGAGGGGAATTTGTAAGACTCTTGCGACCATATTTATAAACCCCAGGCAGGCTTGTACTGGAGATCAGTTCAGTTCAGTTCAGTCACTCAGTCGTGTCTGACTCTTTGCGATCCCATGGACTGCAGCATGCCAGGCCTCCCTGTCCATCACCAACTCCCAGAGCCTACTCAAACTCATGTCCATCACGTCAGTGATGCCATCCAACCATCTTATCCTCTGTCGTCCCTTCTCCTCCTGCCTTCAATCTTTCCCAGAATCAGGGTTTTTTCCAATGAGTCGGTTCTTCACATCAGGTGGCCAAAGTATTGGAGTTTCAGCTTCAACATCAGCTTCCAATGAATATTAAGGAATAATTTCCTTTAGGATGGAGTGGTTGGATCTCCTTGCAGTCCAAGGGACTCTCAAGAGTCTTCTCCAACACCACAATTCAAAAGCATCAATTCTTTGGCTCTCAGCTTTCTTTTTAGTCCAACTCTCACAGCCATACATGATTACTGGAAAAACCATATCCTTGACTAGACAGACCTTTGTTGGTAAAGTAACGTCTCTGCTTTTCAATATGCTGTAGGTTGATCATAGCTTATCTTCAAAGGTGTAAGCGCCTTTTAATTTTAAGGCTGCAGCCACCATCTGCAGTGATTTGGGAGCCCAGAAAAATAAAGTCTGACACTGTTTCCATTGTTTCTCCATTTATTTGTCATGAAGTGATGGGACCAGACACCATGATCTTAGTTTTCTGAATGTTGAGTTTTAAGCCAACTTTTTCACTCTTTTCTTTCACTTTCATCAAGAGTCTCTTTAGTTCCTCTTCACTTTCTGCCATAAGGGTGGTGTCATCTGCATATCTGAGGTTATTGATATTTCTCCCGGCAATCTTGATTCCAGCTTGTGCTTTATCCAGCCCGGCATTTCTCATGATGTACTCTGCAAATAAGTTAAATAGGCAGGGTGACAATATACAGCCTTGATGTACTCCTTTCCCTATTTGGAACCAATCTGTTGTTCGATGTCCAGTTCTAACCATTGCTTCTTGACCTGCATAGAGATTTCTCAGGAGGCAGATCAGGTGGTCTGGTATTCCCATCTCTTGAAGAATTTTCCACAGTTTATTGTGATCCACACAGTCAAAGGCTTTGGCATAATGAATAAAGCAAAAGTAGGTGTTTTTCTGGAACTCTCTTGCTTCAATGATCCAGCGGATGCTGGCAATTTGATCTCTGGTTCCTCTGCCTTTTCTAAATCCAGCTTGAACATCTGGAAGTTCATGGTTCACATATTGCTGAAGCCTGGCTTGGAGAATTTTGAGCATTACTCTGCTAGCATGTGAAATGAGTGCAATTGTGTGGTAGTTTGAACATTCCTTGGCATTGCCTTTCTTTGGGATTGGAATGAAAACTGACCTTTTCCAGTCCTGTGGCCACTGCTGAGTTTTCCAAATTTGCTGGCATATTGAGTGCAGCACTTTCACAGCATCATCTTTCAGGATTTGAAATAGCTCAACTGGAATTCCATCATCTCCAATAGCTTTGTTCATAGTGATGAGTCCTAAGGCCCACTTGACTTCACATTCCAGGATATCTGGCTCTAGGTGAGTGATCACACCATCATGATTATCTGGGTCATGAAGCTCTTTTTTGTACAGTTCTTCTGTGTATTCTTGCCACCTCTTCTTAATATCTTCTGCTCCTGTTAGGTCCATACCATTTCTGTCCTTTATCATGCCCATCTTTGCATGAAATATTCCCTTGGTATCTCTAATTTTCCTGAAGAGATCTCTAGTCTTTCCCATTTTATTGTTTTCCTCTAGTTCTTTGCATTGATCACTAAGGAAGGCTTTCTTATCTCTTCTTGCTATTCTTTGGAACTCTGCATTCAAATGGGAATATCCTTCCTTTTCTCCTTTGCCTTTAGCTTCTCTTCTTTTCTCAATTATTTGTAGGGACTCATCAGACAACTGTTTTGCCTTTTTTCATTTCTTTTTCTTGGGGATGGTCTTGATCACTGCCTCCTGTACAATGTCATGAACCTCTGTCCATAGTTCTTCAGGCACTCTGTCTATCAGATGTAATCCTCTGAATCTATTTGTTACTTCCACTGTACAATCATAAGGGATTTGATGTAGGTCATACCTGAATGGTCTAGTGGTTTTCCCTACTTTCTTCAATTTAAGTCTGAATTTGGCAATAAGGAGTTCATGATCTGAGCCACAGTCAGCTCCTGGTCTTGTTTTTGCTGACTGTATAGAGCTTCTCCATCTTTGGCTGCAAAGAATATAATCAATCTGATTTCAGTATTGACCATCTGGTGATGTCCATGTGTAGAGTCTTCTCTTGTGTTGTTGGAAAAGGGTGTTTTCTATGACCAGTGTGTACTCTTGGCAAAACTCTGTTAGCCTTTGACCTGCTTCATTTTGTACTCTAAGGCCAAATTTGCCGGTTACTTCAGGTATTTCTTGACTTCCTACTTTTGCATTCCAGTCCCTATAATGAAAAGGACATCTTTTTGGGGTGTTAGTTCCAGAAGGTCTTATAGGTCTTCATAGAACCATTCAACTTCAGCTTCTTCAGAATTACTGGCTGGGGCACAGACTTGGATTACTGTGATATTGAATGGTTTGCCTTGGAAATGAACAGAGATCACTCCGTCATTTTTGAGATTGTATCCAAGTGCTGCACTTCAGACTCTTGTTGTCTATGATGGCTACTCCATTTCTTCTAAGGGATTCTTGCCCACAGTAGTAGATATAATGGTCATCTGAGTTAAATTCACCCATTCCAGTCCATTTTAGTTCACTGATTCCTAAAATGTCAATGTTCATTCTTGCCATCTCCTGTTTGACCACGTCCAATTTGCCTCGATTCGTGGACCTAACATTCCAGGTTCTTATGCAATACTGCTCTTTACATCCTCAGACTTTACTTCCATCACCAGTCACATCCACTACTGGGCATTGTTTGCTTTGGGGATCAGGGTTTGATTATTTCTCTTGTCTGCTGTCTTGGTTGTGTTTTTCCATCGGTGACTCAGTCCAGACGGGACAACTGTTATTCAGATCATGCTCAGGGTTTTCCCCTCCTGTCACATTTCCTACTTCCTGCTGCTCCTAGGAATCCTTCAAGATCAGCTCATATCCCACTTCCTCTGGGAAGGCTTCCCTACGCATGAGCACTCCTTTGGATCTTTTCTTCTCCTGACTGCCTATGGTGCCTGCAACTTGAATGTCTCATTTGTCCTTTATCCATAACCCATCTGATGTCCCTAGAATTCAGGAGTTCCCTCTCCTCATAGAGAATTCAAAGACTTAGTCTTGATACCCCCTACCCACTCAAAGGTGCAATTCCCCTTTGGGCAGAAGCAGCTGCAGGCATGGCTGGATCAAGTAGCTCAAGTCATGTCAGGGCTCTGTTTATTTTCCGTTTTTTTTTTTTTTTTGGCTGTGCTGTGTCTTTATTGCTGCTTGTGAGCTTTCTCTAGTTGTGGCAAGCAGGGACCTCTCTCCATTGTGGTGTGGTGGCTTCTCCTGCTGCAGAGCACGGGTTCCAGGGCACGCCAGCTTCAGTAGTTCTGGCGCATGGGCTTAGTTGTCTGGTGGCATGTGGAATCTCCCCAGACCATGGATTGACCCTGTGTCCTCTGCATTGCCAAGAGGATTCTCAACCACTGAATCACCAAGGAAGTCCACAGCTCCATTTCTTGCTGTTTTCCTCTGTGTTGCCCGGACACACAGGCAAGCCCTTCTTAGCTTGGGGCCCAGTTTTATATCCTGACAGTAATGGGTGCTGGTTTCGTTTTCCAGGTAGCTCTTATTAGCCTGACTTGGGTCACGTAACCATCAGTGACTGACTTCGGCCAAGGAGAGGAGGGAGTGAAAAACACTGATTGGCCAGGCCCAGATCCTGACTAGGCCCAGATCTATGACTAGTTCTAGTCTTAGTCTAGAAGCTAGTGCATTTAATTCTTTCATGTAGAGTAACAGAGGATGGAGGAGAAACTGGTCACCAAAAAGAAAATCAGGCTGGACTTCCAGGAGAGGAAGGAACAGATGCTGGGCAGACAAAAACAACCACGGTCCCTTTGTGAGTGAAACAGGCAGGAAGGAAACTCATACAGAGCATTGAGCACGCTGTGAGAAATAAGAGGACGCAATTGGAGACAGGGAAAGAATGCCTTTATGAGAAAATCAGCAGGACTACAGGCATTTTGTTATTGTTGTTGGGTTGAGAAAAGAACTGTAATGATGTGTAACACATCAGTACTTATTAATGGAGGAAAATGTACAAAGTAATGCATGTTAAAGTACGACATATTATACAAACAAAAGGTAGTGTGGAAATTACTGCTGAAGACTAAAGCCAGTAAATCCTTACTTCCCTCAGGATCCCCAGTTTCTATGGAGAGATTAAGTTTTATTTACCTGTTTTTAAATATTAAACTGGCAGTTTGGGGCCCTCATTCCTTAGCCAAGAGAAAGCCTGTATACTTTTGTTTAATGAGGATCACTGGCTCCACTTTGTCTAATGTTCTGTCTAAATCTTCAACCTGATCTGGAGCTTGGCTGATAAACTTTGATGTGTCTGCTCTTAGGCTCTGTTAAACAAAGGATAATACCACAAGCAGCTACTGGCTAAAGAGGCTGGGCTTCAGTAATGGTAGAAAGACGAGAGAGAAAATTAGGGTGACCTTGAGGGAAAACATTCCCCATGTGTGCATCTCAGCCCTAGTGAAATGATGAGCCCCCTGAGGGGGTCAGCCTCCTGTATGACGCCAGAATTCCTCAGTCTGAGCACTACTGACGTCTTGAGCCAGGTAATCTTTGTTGTGGCCCATCTTGCGCATTGTGGGAGGTTCACCAGCCTCCCTGGCCTCTACCCATAGAGGCAGTAGTGCTCCACACCAACCATTACAACCAAAATGGCCTGCACGCGCTGGGGAGGGGTGAGCAAAAATGCCCCCAGTAGGAAACCCTTATGTTACACCAATGCCAAGGTCAGTGCCAAGTGAAGCCCTCATTACCCTTGTTAGCCGCAGAAGTAAAATTCAGTTTGACCTCCTTTGAGGGTTTTAGACCATTGCTTTTTTAAAATCCCCACTCAAACCCCTTCAGTATCTCCCCATCACGTCTAGAACGAGCTCCATTACTCTGGCTATTAATCTCCACCCAGGTCATCCACTCCAGCCACCCAATGACTTCTGTGCAGAGAAAGGTGACCAAGCCATCCTGGTTTGCCTGGGACTTTCTGGCTTTAGAACCAAAAGTCTTAAAACCTGAGAACCCGCTCAATCCAAGGCACACCAGGACTGGTGGTCTTCAGACTAGCTGATGAACTGATTAGAGAAAGCAAGGAATCAGGGCATTGACCAGACTGTCACTCGTGGGTGAGGAGGGCTCACTGTGCTGAGGACACCTGGGAAGACCCAGCCCACCCACCTTCAAAGCCCAGCTTGAAGCAGGAAGTAGAGTCAAGGCTTTTCACTCCCCGTTTCCCGGGACACTGCTCCCAGACCCGGCTTGTACAGGGAGAGAAGATGGCTCCTTATGGTTGGGAAGCCTTTAGAAAGCATCCCAGGCTGTGCCTGCAGCAGATTTACTCAAGAGAGGTGTGGTTCCTTCTCCCCACCGCAATTAGAGCCTCCAGCACATGCATTCCATCCACTGGGGCCTGGGAGCTTGGTGTCAGGACTCCAGGGCTCGCTGCTTCTAACTCGGCTGGCAGGCTTGTGGAGGCCAGGTGGGTCTCTGAAACGTGCCCCCTCGCTGTCCCAGGGCCAGCTTTTCTGGGTGTAGTAAACCTTAAAGATTCTGACATTTGGAAAGAAAGAAAATAGGGGTGGGGGGTTGGGGAGATGAAATAAACTCTCCTATGACCTTCTCAATTTCCAAACTTTTCAAGTCTCACTCAGAGCATCTCAACTATGGGTGCCATTGGCATTTTGTGCGGGGCGGTTCCATTGTGTGGAACTGTCAGAGACACTGAAGGACATTTAGTGTCCTTGGCTTATGCCCAATAGATGTCAAGAAATCACCCCTTTCCCCCGCCATTGTGACAATCCAAACACCCTCGCTTATATCCATTCACTTGGGTTTACATGCAAATCTGACACTCAAAATGCCTTTGGAACTCAGTGCGGGGGGTGGAGATGGGGATGGGCTGGAGGGACACAGTGGCGGTGGCATTACTGCCTGGGGGAGGCTCTTTACACAGTCCCAAGCCATTCAGTTCTTAGCACTGAAGCCTGTCAGAGAATCCCATTAAATCCTCACTGTTTCTGCAAAGAGAAGGGGATGCTATTTACTGAGCACTCAGCATCCCCAAATTTGACAGTTGTTAACAAAATGGGAGCCAAGGAGAGACGCATTCACGGTTTCGAGCCAGCAAGCAGCTGCCAGTCACAGTGCCCAGTGTGGGCAATGCAAAGACTCAAGGTCCCTGCCCGGAGTCAGGAGAGAAATCACCCAAGGCAGCAACAGCTGTGAGAGAGCGCCCCGCAACAAGGTGGTGTTTTGAAATGGGCAAGTAGCAAGCTACTGTGGGTCCTTACCTCTATCGAGTGCATCTTGGACAATAATTTGAAGTTGGAAAAAATGGAATGGGATAAAATGGAGTAGAATATTATCAGATAGGAAATCTGTTCCTATTTTGGCTCAGATATGTAAACTTGGGCATATATTGGCTTGTGATACAAAATAAGGGACTTCCCTGGTAGTCCAGCGGCTAAGACTCTGCACTCCCAATGCAGTGGGTCCGGGTTCGATCCCTGGTTAGGGAACTAGATCCTGCATGCCAAAACTAAAGATCCCACATGCCACAACTATGACCCAGAGAATAAGTAAATAAATAAGTGTTTTAAAATATATTTTATACTGTGGATCATGGACGAAAAAGCCTTAGGAACACATAGTAAGAAATTACAATATAAGGGGCTACTTTTGTAATAACTGATCTTAAAACAGGTACTAAAACATGTTATGAACTGGAAACTCAGATCAGAGTTTGGAATAATTTGTGGGCATCGAGCCCCTGTACGTAGAGCCGTGGTCCATCAGTTTAGAGGATGCCCCAACAAGCCTGAGAGAATGCAGGACAGGATGGCTCTTCTGGTCCCAAAGATGGCAAAAGGAACCTAAGCAAGGCTGAGACACTCCCCAGAGGTCACCCAGGTGAGAGCCAGAGCCCCAGGCCTGCAGCCCCAGACTCTGACCTGGGAAAGCCCCACCCCACCGGCTGCCACCCAGGATGAAGCTTCACCCACATCCACCAGGGTCCCCACTGCCTGCCACACACACACACCCCCACACCGTCTTCAGGCGCCTCTTCAATTAAAGCCATGGGCAGGTACAGAGGACTGAACTAGGTTTTAAGAGAGAGACTCCCTGCCAAGACTTTATGGGCACAAACTCCCCCAAAGCCCCCTCCTGGGTGAAAAGCTTCCTACTGTGACTGTGACGTTTTTCTTCACCACCACCGACTGCTGGCTCCTAAGGACGCCACCTGGTATGAGCCCAGGATGTGACGAGCTTGCAAATCTTCCAGGTTTTTATTCCAGCACAGCCCATGGCCCATCATCACTCCTTAGACTTCAAGAGCCAACAAAAAAATAAAGAAATGTCAGGATTTTTTTCCAGAAGAGAAAAGCCACATGAAATGGGGTGGGTTGAACACCGTCCCGGCTGGGGGTGGTGAGCCATGCCCATCCCCGTTTCTGCTCTGTCCCCCTGGTGTGTGTGGAGGGATTCTGTCCACGGGCCACCTGCCCTCTCAGCGTCCCTCCAAGGGACGTACGGCTGAGGTTGCGGTTTGGGGTGTCCACGTGCAGTGGGTTCTCAGGGCTGAGCTGAATCTCGGGCGCAGACAGCTTCCCCCTTGCAGGATGGGCCAAGGCTCCGTGACACCCCCTGTCCTGTGACCCTTGTCCCGCTCAGGACATGTGTCCATGTGGCAGTGCAGCCAGCCTCGGTCTAGTGAGCAGGTTGGACGGGTGACCTTGGGGGTCTCTCCCTGCCCATGACAATCACCCCACAGGCACCATGGAGCCCAGGCTCAGTGCCGGGCACAGTTCCAGGCCCTGCAGAGGCAGCTGTGACCTTGCCCTCAAGACAGGAGACAGACAGTGAGCAAGAAATCAAAGCAACACGGCAGACAATTCCAGAGAATAAGACGCATACTGGGAAGGACTTCAACCAGCCCAAAGTGATGGAGCAGCGGGCAGGGGGGGACCTGAATAGGGACTCGGGGAAGGAGGAGGGGACACCAGACCTGAGTCCTAAAGGAGGAGAAGGAGCGGGTTGTGGGAGCGGTCAGGGACGGGGCCCGGGCAGAGACAGTCACAGCCCACCCGCCATCCCAGCGGGCCCAGCAGGACCCATGGAGATCCGGCCTCGACCTGCCCCCGCACAAAGTCCCTGCACTTGCAGCCTGGGGCTCTTTGGGGCAGGGAGGCGGGGGGCACACAGAATGGTAGTTAGAAGCCTAGACCCTGGAACCAGGCAGTCTGGGTTCAGACCTCAGCCCCATCACTTACTAATGAAATAGATCACCACTCTGCGCCTGTTTCCCAGTTTAGAAATAGAACAGGACCAGCGTGAGGAGCAAATGAGTAAGTCCTCACACAGCACGGAGCCCAGGGAGGCACTCGGTGGGGTTCGAGTTGCTGGACGGCCAACAAGCAGACATCCTCGGAGGTCAGAGGAGGACCTTTTAAACTAGACCACATTCAGATCAGACCTCTGGGGAATCTTTAATGAGAAAATTGCACCTTTTCAGAATGACCAGGAAAATCAGTGCCCAGACTCCCGAACGTCTGTATTCTGCCTTGAAACCAAATGATCCTCTAGAAAACCTGGTTTTGCCCTCAGACTGGGGACAGCAAGGGCCGGGCTTGTCTCTGCTGGGGATGTGGGTGGGGGAATAACATAATTGTCTTCACGGGGATCTGGGAAGGGGCCAGTGAACCAGAGACCCTAAAGACAGGAAGGACCTCGGGGCTGTGGTAGTAGTTACAAGTCAGGGCTCTGGGGCCAGACCTGGGTTCAAACCCCAACCCCACCATTTCCAGTTGTGTGACTTTGAGCAAGCTTCTTTCCCTGTCTAAGCCTGTTTCCTCACCTGTAGAACGAAGATAATCGCAGAGTGGTTGTAAGGCACAAATTTCCTAAATGCACACATCCATCTGTATATGCGAGCTTCCCCCTTGACTCAGCGGGTAAAGAATCCGCCTGTAATATAGGAGACACAGATTCGATCCCTGGGTTGGGAAGATCCCCTGGAGAAGGAAATGGCAATCCACTCCAGTATTCTTGCCCGGAGAATCCCATGGACAGAGGAGCCTGGCGGGTACAGTCCGTGGGGTCCCAAAGAGTCAGACACGACTGAGCGCCTAAGCACGCACGTAAGTAGCATCATAGGGATGTGAGTTGTCATCGTTCATCCTATGGTCATCATCCAGGGTGAGGGCAGTCTGAAATCCTCAATGCTGGTGACGTTTGCAGACAGGCCCTCGGAGGTAGAGGGACCAGACTAAGTATATTAATCCCAGGGGCCCAGAGAGAAGCCACTATGCCCCAGAGCCCCGTCCAATGCCTGCGACTGGGATGGACGCATAGTTCCGTGTTCTGGTTGCACAGCATTGGCTGGGGCTCAGCCCTCTGCTGCTGTGACCAGAGCCTCCCAACCCCATAGACTCTGGAGATTGCCAACAGCCAAGCTTCTTGCTTTGTTAATGTCTCCTTCACTGTGATGGGGAAAAATAATAAAAAAAAAAATAATAATAGTGTGCTCTTGTCCTGCTGGAGTCCTCATTTCCAATCCCAGGGCAAGGTCCTCCGCAAACCCGGAAAATTAACCTCTCGCACGAGGACCTTCACATCCCTGCTGCACAGAAACCCAGCCGAGCAGGGAGGCAGCCAGCTGAGTGCTGTCTTGGGTCCCATCCACAAACTCCAGGAGATGTAGAAAAGCCCCGCAAATGGCACAAGGATTCCACAACAGCAGTGAAATAGCCTGTGATTAAACCGAGATGCCAAAATCAATATGCAAAGAGTGTGATTAAAAGACAAGCATGGTTGGCACCAGAGCCTCGCTTTTAATTGAGCCTGTGCCTACATTTTTACAGGCGACAAGGAAATTAATGACAGCGTGATAAACCTTCAAGAAAAATTAATTACCCCTGCCGCATGCCCCTCCTCTGTGCTCTGGGTTTAACCTGCACGTTCCCTCCCCACACCCCCACCCCTCGAAGGGCCCTGGGGTTGCTGATTATATTACTATACCCCAGGCTGCAGCATTCAAACAGCCCCAGCTCCTCCAGAGGCTCTGTGTGTGTTTTCTGGCCCCCTCTGCACAGATGCAGCCCCAGGAAGAAAGAGCCAACAGGTGTGTACTGTAGAAGGAGCAGGAGGAAACAGACAGGATGGGGGTCTGCACAGAGTGGGAACAGGGCTGGAGCATTGTGTGGTCTGCCACGTGGCTTCCCCTGGGGCTAGACTGTTTTCCCAGAGGACTAGGGAGCGGGGAAGGGAGAAGGGGTGAAGGTGGGGTGTCAGCAGAGGCAGAGCTAAGCAGAGCGTGCTGGCCTTTGAAGCGACATGTGGATAGAGGGTGGGATGTCACCAGGGCTTCCAGAGTCCTTGGGTTCAGGGCAGAGGCTCCAAGAAAAGAGATGATGAGAACACAGGGGAAACGGAGGGGATAAAAATTCATCAGCACCCCACCCCCACCCCTAGGCAGTGCGGGGTGGACATTCTGTGGGAGAAGGACACCAGCCCTGCGAGCAAGTCTAGGCCGTAACTGCTGGACAGACACTGAGAACCAAGACTGGGAGATACAGGGCGTAGGGAGAGGACGTGAGCACGCAGCAGGCTGTGAGCGTTCTCTGCAGCGACCAAAGGGAGACCAAGTGACAGAGACCCACGGGTTCCTGTGTGCTGGCTCTGAAGGAGGAAACAGACAGAACAGGCTCTATCTTGACAGCGAGACTCCATCTTGGGCCGGACTGTGGACTTTGAGCTATATGCCCAGTATCTACGGAAATGACATACCAACTGAAAAACCAGGCCCCCGCTCCGGATGGAAGAGTCCCAGGGCTCTACCTAGATTCTCCGTCGCCTAAAAGAATACCCTAATTGTCTGTATAACCGAATAGAATTATAAATTCTATTATGCTTATTGGGGTATGACCACAGGCCTATTGATAATTGTCCACTGTTAACTACCTAGGCTTAGGACATATGAATCACGGGTTAACTCTGATTGTGTCTTTGTTTTCCTTTATTCAGACTAGTTTCTGGGAATTTGGGGAGTTGGGTTTGGGCATGTACACTTAGGGTATATAAGGTTTTCACAAAAACTGGTCGGGGTCCTTGGCTAAGAGGAGACTCTGCCTTGGGCCCGCCGGTGTAAGAAACCGCACTCCACTATCTGCATTGTCCTTCTGAGTGAGTTCGTTTCCCGGAACGCAGGGCTACAACAGCTCCCCTCCCCGGAGTTCACTGTGGACCGCACGTCTGGGGAAGCAGAAGGCAGGGGGCTGTCTCTGGGTGGCCACCTCGGGCTTGCTTGTCTCTGACATCTGCAGGCCCGTGGGCCGCCCTGGGACCCCATGTCTCAGCCTCTATGACAGGGCATCTGCCTCCCTCCTCTCTGTCTTTTGGGACTTGTCTGAGCACCAACATCTCCCTCCAGCCTTTGAGCCCTTGATGCCCACAACCTGGCCCTGTTGTCTGACTGCCCTCTGTCGTGTCCCACACACCCGAGCCCCCTTTGTGCCCATGCGCGGCCTCGGATGGGTGCCCCTTGCCCTCTGGATGGGGAGGGCCCAGACAACGCCTGTGGAAACAGTGCTTGAATTGCTCCATCACACTTGACACCCGAGCTCCAGGAGACACAGGAGAAGAAGACGCGGAGGCCTCCTCCCACCCAGAGCCATCTTCTATCAGGGGACAAGAAGCAGAAGAGGAGGCGCCGGCCGATCCCAGCAGCAGCCACAGTTTGCAGAGAATCTTCCCCCGCAGATGAGCACCCTGCCCTCAGATGCGCCCGGGCGCCTGGAAGCAGCAGATAATAGACGCCCCTGAACTTGCAGAGTCCTGCCCAGATTTCAGTTTTAAGGAGTAATTTGCAAGAAGTAATTTGCTGTATTGAGCAGCCGCCAGGAATCTGGGCTGATTGGCGTTCTCTCTTGGCCGCTGTTCTGGACTCCAGAGTCAGGGCTGGGGCTGGGGGGCGCCCCCTTGGCCTCGGAACGGGAGTGGGGGCCTCGTGGGCTGCAGGGAGCAAGAGAGTGCACGGGCCGACTTAATGGACGTGTATGCAGCCCTGTAGGAGGCCACAGCTTAGCGTGTCCCCTCCTGATTAAAGCACAGGGGTCAGTTGTCCCCATCAGAGCCGACAAAAGAGGATCGCTTTGGTCCCAGGGAGCTTAGGGAGCTCCTCAGACGCCAAAACCTGGCCCCCGGCGTTCTTAAGGTGACCCTTCCAGGACGGGGAGACGGTTCTGTGGGGTTTGCATCCAGCCTCTGGGGAGGGGGCAGAAGGGCAATGTCCTGAACCTGACCCTGCCCTGGCCTGAGGGGAAGGGTGGTGGTCTGCCTGGAGGCGGAGCTACAGAGGCAAATACCCACAGGCCTGGGGGTCCTAGGACTCCCCCAGAGGCTGGGGGAGGGCAGGGCCCACAGGATGACGTCTACCCAGCACGGAGGCTGCGTGGAAACAGGCCCAGCCTCACCTGGCCTTCCAGCCGCCAGGGCAACCCCGGGAAAGCGGAGGTCGTGTCCACCCCAGGGCTGTGGGCTGCCTCAGGACAGGGCCTGGCCCGGCATTCCTGTAACCCTGGGCTCCACCCCTCCCCTGCAGAGAGCCCCCCTCGGCCCCCAGGGGGATGGAGCAGATGTCCCTCCGAGCAGCATAGCTTGCTGGGCAGTGCCCCCTGAACACCACTCAGTCTTGGGGGAAAAGCCCTCATGTTACACCACCCAGCCCAGCACCAACATGCCCTGATGCTCACGACTTTGCAGAATGATTTTCTGTGAGTCAGAGTTTACACCATGGACCAAAACCAGCCAGGAAGGTGTCTAGTTCATCCCTCCTGTGTTTTTGGGAAAAAGTGAATCTATTGTCAACATGCGAAAACCTTGAGATTTCCTTGGGAATCTGATTCTCTTAAGGTCTCAGGAGAGGGGCCACCTGGGCCCAGACCCTCCCCTGGCAGCATGTGGCGGCCCCAAGTCCAGGCCTCCAGACAGGCTCGAGCTCTGCAGCTTGCCCCAGTCCCCACCCCTCCCTCTCGTCCCCACATGGAAACCCGGGACCTGCCCCCCAGACCCCTGAGCTGCTCTGTCCACAGGCTCCTTGCTGGCTGTGTGTCCTGCAGTCTCCTCCCTCCCTGGGTATCCCCTTCCACAGGGAAGCTGTAACAGCACCCACCCTGCAGGGTGGGGGGATTGGCTGAGTCAGTATCTGCGACCTGTTTGGAACATGTCTGGCAAGTGGGATCCCTTCGGAAGTGCTGGCTGCTGGCTGATTGGGTCAAGCCCTCGTCACTCCTGTGTCACCTGCGGGACATCGGGTTGAGACCTGCTGTAGACAGAGGAACCACACGTGGCCATTTCTCTCCAGCTTTCTCCATCACCACCACTTTCTCCTCAGCCCCACCTCCCACCCCGTCCCACACCCAGAGGGCGAGGACACAGACCTCAAGTCCCGCCACGTGGGTCCCGGGTTCTCCACCACCTGATCCCACCTGCACCGCCGACCTCTTTGGACTTGGTGGGATTTTCTCCCACATCTCATACCTGGATGTGAACCCCCTCTCCAGCGATTTAAGGACCACAGGGGAGATCTGATCAGATTTGCAACGGTGTTCTTTCTTCTGACAGCCTACATTCTATCAGCGAGACACTCCAGAAGTCACCAGATGTAATATTAATACACCACGGTAAGTACTTTGAAAGCAATCAACCGCCGTAATCCAATTACTACCGGCTGTATTTGTAATGCTATTTTGCCCTCAAACCCTCATCCTAACTGTGCACCAGATTCACGTCCCCTCACACACACACACACACACACACACACACACAGACACCTACACACAAACACCTACACACACAGACACACACCCCTACACACACATCCCTACACACACACACATATGCCAATTGTGCGCCCCGCTGCCTCACTTAACAGTGGGAGCCCTGACTAGTGAACAGCTGATCTGCATGAATTAACATGAGAGCTCCTGTAAACCTGGAGCTTTTAAACTTGCAAACAGGTAGCTGGGTTGCCATGGAGAGCCATGGCTCGATGCCGGGGCTCACCCTCTGGACCTGTGGTCTCCTCTGATCAGCGGGGTCACATGGGCTCTGCGAGGAGGTGGAGGCAGGGCCTCGCATCTTAATGACCTGACTTGCTGTGTCTGAGTGGCCAGTGTGTGGGGGTGAGAGAAGGCATGTATGTACGAGTGTGCGCGCATGTGTGTAAGTCTGCACGCACGTGTGCCCAGGCCCACACAAATGGAATGAAAACTGAATGGCCCCAAGGATCTGCTGGCCGCCTGTCCTGTTCTAACAGAGACCGAGAGCCCAGAGGGGTCCCTGCATGGACGGCTCGTGCTTCTGAGTCAGGGCAGTGCTGGCCCAGTGCTGAGGAAGCTGCCCCGTCCCTGTCAAGACCCTCTTGTCCCATCTCTCACACACCCATCCCTCCATCTCCCCCCTCCCCTCCGTCCACCCTCCTCCCCTCCCACTGCCCTCATTTTGTCCTGCAGGCCCCCTCCCCCTGCCCCATTATGGATGATGAGATGAGAACTGCATCCTTGCCGCCTGCCTTATAAACCCCTTGACGCTGGTTTGTACCCACTTTTTTTGTCTTGTAAATCCACCTCAATCCAGGGAAGATATTCACATTCATACATATACATACACCACACCCTCAGATGCAGACAGACCAGAAGCAAGGCCTCCACCCTATGGGTCAGTTCTGGTTTCGCCAGCAGCCGACCCTGAAACAAGGCTTCGAGTCCAAGAGTTTTATCTGGGGGGTGACCCCAAACAATACCGGTCAAGGGTGCGGGGCAGGGAGACTGGGAAGGATGGAGGCAATGAGCATTCTGCCCGTTTCTCTGGGAACCAGCAGAGGGCCTGTCTGCAGCCTCTGAGCCTGTCCCCGGAGCCACAAAGACCGAGTGCAGCTAAAAATAAATAAATAAAAATAAAAAAAAAAAGAAAGTGGGGACACGAGGTGGTGGGGGGGTGGGGAGGCACTCACCGCTGTGCCAGCCCTGGTGCCGTCTCCATGGTGCATTCTTTCTCACCTTCATCTTCCAGGCTTTACAGTCTCCTCCCAGATTCAAAAGAGCCCAGACCCCCTGGGCCCCCGGGATGACTTACCTGTCATGTGACCCTAAGGCTGTGAGCATTGGTCAAGCACATTTTAATAACAACCGCAGTGAGAAACACATTCCCACGGTGCCCCCCTGCCACACCCCTGTCCATGTGACAACAGAGGAGAAGTCTCCCCAGCAGCCTCCCCTCACTGCAGACCACGCCCTCTGCTGTCTCCGCATCTTGTCTACTCCGCTCCAGGGTGGACTTCAAGTGCAGGGCTCCACCCTCTGAACTGATTTCAAGACCCATTAATGCATCACAACCTGCAGTTCAATCAATTCAGCACCAGACACATCTGCTTGTGGGTGTATTGGGCCAGAAGCCATTTGTCCTACAGTGTGTGGGGGGCGCGGGGGGGTTCACCCTCTTTCTCCTGCAGTCGGGGCTGGGGCAGGAGGGCTGCGCCCACTGGACCCTGAGCGGTCACTGCTCCAGGGTTTGCCCAGTAGCTGACAAGGTGGGCCTGGGGTTGGGGGCACAGACCAGAAGGCAGAACCCTGGCCTGTGGCCGCTCAGCCCTACAACCTCCTGAGCCCACCAGGAGCAGCCCCCCAGACAGTGATGGGGGACGGGCCCCCAAGGGAGGCCTGAGCTGGGCCCGGCCACCTCTCCCCAAGAACCCAGGACCCATACCCTGACCTACACTTGGGACCAGGCTCATGGGATCTGGCAGACAACCCCTCGCCCGGAGGAGCAGGCGGTTACCCCTTGTGACGTCCTCAGCAAGAGCCACTCTGACCCCGCCAAGTGGGTGCCGTCAGCTGACTTTGCCACAGCAGGTGCCCAGGGCCCCACGTGTGTGCCCTCGCTTCCTGCCCGCGACGACCCTTGGAGGCAAAGGCAGTGGCTTCTCTCCTGGCACACGTGGGCGGCAGGTGTGACGATTGCAGACTGCTCCTGACATTCCCGAGCCCCTCCCAGCTCACCAGCTTGGTGCCAGGGGTGCGCTGCATCCTCACTAGTCTGGAGTCCAGGCGCAGGGAGCATCTGTGTGACCCCAGGTAAAGGACTTAACCCCTCTGTGCCTCTGTTTTCACGGCTGTAAATGAGGGTAATGAAGCCCTCGTTCCTTAAAGATGCATACCTAGGGCCTCCCACCATCAGGCAGTTGATATAAGTTAACATTAGCCCCACTTGACAGCCGGAGAAACTGAGGCTCATGGTCACTGGCCTGGCAGGAAGTGGGACTCGCATCCCAGTCTGTCCGATGCTGAGCTCTTTGGCTTCCCTCCCTTATGGCCACCTTCAGAGGGACAGGGCAGGGGGCCATCACCCCCTCAAAGGGGCTGAGCCTCTGAGGACCCCACCATCTGGCTAAGACTCCCCTGCAGCTCCCAGGGGACCACCAGTCACCCCCATGAGCCAGGGATTCCAGCCTCAAACCACACACTAACCTCCGAGGGCATCTCCCCATCCTGGGCCAGTTCTCTGTGGGACGATGTGTCTGCTGGGGGCAGGCCTGTCCCCCTTCCATCCCCCACAACGGTCCCTCCTCTCATCCCTCTGGACGGACATTGTCTCTCTCTCTCCATCATTCCCACTTGGCTGACAGCGACAGCCTCCCTAATTGTGCTTGTGACACGGCCTTTTGGTTTCTGATAGGCTAATTTACAGCCAGATTTCACCTGATTCCAGCTACAAGGGCAGGTTTTCCTTCCAGTCTCAACTGGATGGTTACGGAAGACAGCAGCCTCTGTCTTGCCAGAAGACTTCCCCTTTGGCTAAATTTGAGCAGGAAAGTTACCATGTTGGGAAGAACTCCACTGGCAAGGAATTGAGGGTGGTCCCCAGCAAAATGACCCCAAAAGAACCAAATCCTGTCAACCACCACATAAATGAGCCTGGTCATGGGTCAGTCCCCAGTCAAGCATTCAGATGAGACCCAAATTCTGCAGACACCTTGATTATAGCTATAAGACCTGTGAGCAGAGGACCCAGCAAAGCAGTGACCAGATGACCAATCCACAGAAACTATGAAATAATGAATGAGTGCTGTTTAAGCCGTTAAATTTGCCAAGGTTTGTTACTCAGCAATGGGTAACTAATACAGAGAGTGCGTGCTCAGCGGCTGAGTCCTGTCTCTTTGGGACCCCATGGACTGTAGCCCACCAGGCTCCTCTGTCCGTGGGAATTTCCAGGCAAAGAATACTAGAGTGGGTTGCCATTCCCTTCTCCAGGGCATCTTCCTGACCCAGGGATTGAACCCGCATCTGGGCTTGCAATAACTCAAAACTGAATGGCTGAAATAATTGAGCAGGAAACACTGTGACAGTTTAGGGAGGCATGAAGAGAGCACTTGGATCAATTTCCTTCCTTGCCACGGAGCAGAACTCATCACTTAACAGCAGCCCCACACCTGCACACCTGCTGTGGCCAGACATTGCCAGGCACTGGCAGGATGACCCGAGACCAGCCCTTACCCTGCCCTCCCAGGGCTTCCGGGCCAGCTGGCGGAAGCCTCCAGAACCACCTCTCCATTCACAGAGCTCCCCTGTGGGAGCGGGCGGAGGAGCGGGGTGATCTGACCCTCCCTCGCCTGGGAGTCACCTCTGCAAAGCGCCTGTGGGTCACCTGGCCTGACGGTTCCAGCCTCGAGACACCCCGCGGCCACCTTGGCTGCTTGGTGCTCAGACCAGGCACCTGTGAGGAGACACGCCTCCCGTTTTCACTTAATTGAAAACTCCACATCATCAAAGAGGCGGAGGTGCGCAGCGGCCCTTTGTTCCCTCGCCAGTGACCATTAACCTTTAAAAAGATGCTTCATGAGCCGTTGGTGTAATGAGGCCCTTACACGGGCCAGACTGGGGAGCGAGCAGATGGACATGAGAAATGCCGCGAATGCGGGGCTGGGCAGAGGGGGCCCCGGGCCAGCAGCCCCCGGGC
>NW_011494610.1:2497239-2497345 GCF_000754665.1 Bison bison bison
GACGCTGAAACCCAGCTCCACGCCCACCCCGGGGTCTTCGCATGAAAGCTCCTCCCCAGAGACTCTCAGGGCTGCTCCCTCTCTGCCGCTTTCTCAGAGGGCCTCC
>NW_011494610.1:2497445-2504674 GCF_000754665.1 Bison bison bison
CGCCCCCCCCCCCCAGGGCCCCCCCCCCTGCCGTATTTCTCACCAAAGCACCAAACATCCCCTGACACGTCAGCCCTTTTACCGATTGACGCCAGCCTTCGTCTCTGTATTAGGATGGATGTTCCTCCAGGAGGGACTTTTCTGTTTTGTTCACCGGCTTTGATCCCAGTGCTTAGAGCTGGTCAGAGCACAGCAGCCCCTCCATAGACACCTGTGGAATGAATGAGTGAGCGAGCCAGCGAGTGAATGCGTGAATGAATAGAAGCATACCTGAACGACAAAGCCCTGGGACTTGGAGGAACTTGTTGATAAGAGGGGTGAAGTTTTAGAATCCACATCCCTCTGTTCGCTGAAGGGAGAGACTGAGAAATACAATTACTGAGTCACAGCCTGGTGCCCGGGGCCTGAGTGGGCAGCGGACTGGCTGTCGTAGCAACGTCCTCCACTCACAGGGCAGAGACTTGGGGGAAGGAAGCAGAGACCTCTGAGCGGCTGCTCCCCCAGAACCACGTGCTGCTGGTGTCATACTCCGGTGCCTGCTCTGCCTGAGTCCTCCCCCACAGTCCTCCCCAGGCAGCTCCCCGCTGCCCCTTGTCATCCGGGGCTCAGCTCACATCCACCTCCTCAGAGAGCCCCCTCCCCACCCCTTCCCCGATCTAGCATGACAGCCCCCTGCCAATCATGCCCCATGCTTTCTTTTCCTCCTCACTCATCAGTCTCTGGGGTTCTCTGGTTTCCCGGTGTGTGTGCTGTGCTCCATCAACCCCCATTAAAAGATCTGCTTCATTTGGAAGGGGACCTTGCCTGCCCTGTTCACTGCTGAACCCCCCGCCCCCGCCCCATGCAGGGCCCAGCACACAGTAGGTGCTCAAGAAACATTTGTAAAATGAACGGTTAGAGGAAACCAAGTGTGCTTACACTTTGGGAACTTATAAAGTCAAACTGGAAATGTTCATTCCTTAAAGCACTTACCAGTACTGTTTGGTGTCCTCTCGGTGAATGAGATGTGGCCTGATGTGAAACAGTTATGAAGACAGAAGAGTGGCCCAATTAGCTTCCCCACACCCCCTCAGGCTTTTCTAGACTTCAATAAAAATGTTACATTTCCTCCTGAATCTCTGTTCTTTGAAGCACCCAGTAAAGATGGAGGAGAGCAATTACTGGCTCTTTCTTTTTCCCTCTTTAGCACACAACATGATTTTTTTTACAGTTGGTTCAGTATCTGAACCCCCTCCTCCATTCTGGGAGGACCACTGTGTCATATTCAGGGGATTGTCCATCATAGTGGGCAAACCAGGACTCTAGTGCCCCTTCTGTGCCTGCTCCCTGCCCAGGTCACATCGCGCCCCAGCCTCAGCGCTGCTGCTGCCTGTGGGATGAAAAATATGATGAAATGACCCCTAAGGTTCCACCAGCTTGAATCTGCTTTACTCAACCAGTCCCTGACAGGATTGGGGAGGAATCAGGCTAGGTACCGGCTCCTGGAGCCGACATTGGCGTTCTGGCCCTGCTCTGTCCTATGGATAAGGGCCTGTTGATCCTCCCTGGAGTATTTAATTCACTCTGATTCCCAGCTGTCTGCCCAGACCCCAAGGAGGCCCTGCCCCTCCGAGGCCTGGTGCTCTGCTCCTGTTTCCTTCGGGTCAGTCCCTCTTGTCCTGACCTCAGAATCTGACCTGCAACCTCAGAACCCAAGTGACACAACTACCATCTTTTACCAGGACAGGTTCTGAGTCTTCAGGCTCCTGAGAGGCCTTCCTGGCCCATCACAGCTGTGAGAGCATCTCCAAGGAATGCAGGACCTTAAATCCCTAGAAAGCATCAAGAGCTTCAGGAGGGACCCCCAAGGAAGACCACTGAGGAGACCTTCGGGACCAGGAAACAGGCCAGGCGGGATACCACTCAGCATGTTGATTCAGGCCCTGGCTTCCGTTCCCCTCCCTTGAGTCTCCCACCAGCAGACCAGCCCCCCGCTCTCCCACTCACATCCTGTGTCGCCTGTTTGACCTGAGGGTGGCCAGGCGTCCTCACCCGCCTCCATGAGGAGCAGGAGGATGCGGGAAGGAGGGGGGCCAGCAATCTGCACGTAAACACGGGTGTGAGCAAGGTCAGGAGCTTGAAGACGTCTGGGGCTAAAACTGCTCCAGGAATAGAGGTCCCTCTGAACATTTAATTGGACATTTATCAGATGTGTTTCCACGGGGCCCTGCCTTTAGGGGGGACTGGTCCCCATCACTCACTGAGGGTGTCACCTCACACATCAGTCACATGGAGTGATCAGACACCCTCTGTTCCCCTCCCCTTCCAGCCCCCAGACCCCTGACCAGAGGTCCCCTTGGGCCCAGCCGTGTGACTTCCACTGGGGCCCAAGGCAGAGCTTGATGGGGTTTGGGAGGTTTCATCAGAATACAAATTAAAAATGACCTGGGAACCAGGCCACGCTGATGCCGTGGTGACCAAGTCCCTTGGGAATTAAATCCTTTAACAGGTGAAATGGAAGCATCCTCCTCGTTTTCCTCTTGAATGAGCTGTGAAATAGGCTCTGGGACCGGCCTCCAGGGTGAAGCGGTCGGCGGGGCCCGGGGCTCAGGGGTGTCAACAGATGGGTCACCAGCGGGACATGGTGCTCGGGAGACCCTGGCACCACGCGCAGTCGATGAACCGGCATCCAGGGCACCCCTGCCTCGAGAGGATGGAAGAGGCGAGTCTCGGGTTCTGAGGGGTGCCCACTGACCACGTGTTAACCAGCAGACCCTCGCTGGGTGACCAAGCCCCACAGCTGAACTCCTCGGCCTCCCATCAGGGGGCGGGTTTGGATTCAGGTCAGAGAAGCTCCCATCTACACCGTGGGTCACTGACGCGGTTCTTCTCCCAGTGCAGGGCTGTTGGGCACAGATGACTCTCGGTCGGGCGGGGACTTGGTTTCTTGGTTGACTTGAAGGTGGGTTCCTATCCAACCCTGAGAAGGTGGGACCCAGGACTAGCTGGTCCCTGCAGTGAATGCTGTACAGATTAGGAGAACAATGAAACACATCGAATCAGATTTGCAATCAGATTTGCACAGCTCTCAGTATGTACAAGTCTGTTCCTGTGGGGACAGTCGCTGGACACAGGACGCCCACCAGCAGGGGTGACCGCTCCCCGCACAGGATCTGAGCGCCAGAGCCGAGGGCTGCGCTCTCAGGCGACACCCACGCCCCCTGCTGACCAGCTTCCCTGCGGGGTCACATCTCCCACATCCAGCAGCAGCTCTTCTGCACTCGGCCAGGGCAGGACCCGTCCACCTCTGCAGGTTTCGGTTGTGATGCCAGCCCTAACTTTCCTTGAGCCATTGAGACTCGATTCCTATCCCTCATTCATCAAAAACGGTTCCTAATTAATTGCGAAATAGTGACTAAAAGTAATGAAGTCCTTCAGAATGTTCTTCTGAAATGAATGTCTTAATAAAAAATGTGGACACTGCTTGGCTATCCAGTGACCCATGAGCCATCCAAGAGACAGATGGCACCCTTGGGGTCTGTTTTGTTCCTCTAAAGAAGGACGTGGAATTAAAATTACATGGGTTTTTAAACGGAAAAGGAATTTGATAAAGAATAGATACATGTATAACCAAATCGCTTTACTGTATACCTGAAACTAAAAGTGTTAATCAACTATGCCCCAATATAAGATAAAAACCAATTTAATTTGTTAGAAACCTTTGTCTTCCACAGAATTTTTCTCACAATTTTTATTTATTTAGCTTGTTATTCTTGGCTGTGCTGGGTCTTCGTTGCTGCATGGGCTGTTCTCTAGATGCAGAGAGCTGGGGCTACTCTCTAGCTGCAGAGAAGACTTCCTGCCACGCTGGCTTCTCTTGTTGCAGGGCACAGGCTCAATAGTTGTGGCGCACGGGCCTGGTTACTCCATGGCACATGGGATCTTCCTGGGCCAGGGATCGAACCTGTGTCTCCTACATTGGCAGGCAGATTCTTTACCACTGAGCCACCAGGGAAGCCCCTATCTTTCAAGGAATTTGACAACATTCTTAGCACCAGCATATATGTGGTGCTAAGAGTTGAAAAGTTTTTTAAAAGTTAAAAAAAAAAAAACTGTATGGGTTTTGAAACCCGACTGCCTTGGATTCAAATCCCAACTCTGATTCTTACTGTGTGACTTTGGGCAAATTATTTAACTCATCTGGAGTTTGTTTTCCTCATCCACAAAACCGGTATGATACCCACCTCACAGGTCGACAAAATAGTAAAGGAAATAGCACAGGGAGAATCCTCACCCCATACCTGGCACATAAGTTCCCTTCTTTTATGCTCCATTGCGAGTGAAAGTTGCTCAGTCTTGTCGGACTCTTTGCGACCCTGTGGACTATACAGTCCATGGAATTCTCCAGGCCAGAATACTGGAGTGGGCTGCCATTTCTTTCTCCAGCAGATCTTCCCCACCCAGGAATCGAACCGGGATCTTCTGCACTGCAGGCGGATTCTTTACCAGCTGAGCTACCAGGGAAGCCCTATGCTCTGCTGGGAACCCACCAAACACACTTTCACTGTGCATTTGGTAGTCATTAAATCAGGTGGTGCTGTCAGGAGCTGTGAGGAGGGCGTTAAATGCAAGTCATCTTTGATAATCTGTTTCTCCTTTATTCCTGACGTTGGTGATTTAGAGCCAGGCACCAAGGGAGGTGTCTGTGAGAGGTGCAAGTGCTTCGTGTCACACGTTCCCATCTTCGAAATGGATGTAAATCGTAACTCTCTCAGGGGAAGTGCACCATCAGATGGTGTGGCGGCAGGTAACACTCACTGAGCACTGACTGTGTACTCTAGGGGCACACATTAGCTCATTTAATCCTCGCAACCACACTTACAGGTCAATACATATTATCTGACCTATTTTAAATGTGAAGAAACAGAAGCAGAACCTAAGTGACGTAGCCAAGACCACAGAATTGTTAACTGGCAGAGCTGAGATGCAAACCCGTGAAGTCTGACTCCAGAAGCCTCTATTTCTCCTCTGGGCTCCACGAAAGCTGGCTCGATAACCACACTTCTGCAAGGTGACCTGGCCCCTGAGTTGATCTTCATTCCAGCCACACTGCGTCACCCTCACATGAGTCTCAAAGACCCACAGCGTGTTCCCAGAAAGGGTTAGGAAGAGTGTGCCAGGGCCGTGGAGGGTGAAGAGCTGCCCTGCGGTGGGGCGCTCAGAGCAGGGACACCTCAGGGAGTCTGGCAGGGGGCACCCTTGCCCCTTCAACTTCCATTCTCTGAAAGTATTCTTTCTCAGGGGAGGCAGGCTTGGAGCCAGCAGTAGGAGAGAATGAGGGCTGTGTCCTCCACATCAGAGGGTCACCACATACAACCTCTATGAGCAACGAGAGAGACCGGCATGGATGAGTTTAGGACTTCACAGGCTTGTTCCCCAGCATCTGTCCCTCCTTCTTCTGATTCCTGATTCTCCTTTGGAAAAGCTACCTCTCCCAACTTCTTAGTCTCTGGCGTCTGAGTAGACACACTCCAGGCCTGGTCCATCAGTATCTACTTCTCCCTTGCTGTTCAGCCACTAAGTCATATCCAACTCTCTGTGACCCCATGGACTGTAGCATGTCAGGCTCCTCTGCCTCCACTATCTCCCAGAGTTCGCTCAAATTCACATCCTTTGAATCAGTGATGCTGTCTAACCATCTCATCCTCTGTTGCCCCCTTCTCCTTTTGCCTTCAACCTTTCCCAGCATCAGAGTCTTTTCCAACGAGTCAGCTCTTTGCATCTAGTGGCCAAAGTATTGGAGCTTCAGTTTGGCAACAGTCCTTCCAATGAATATTCAGAGTTGATTTCCTTTAGGATTGACTCGTTTGATCTCTTTGCAGTCCAAGGAACTCTCAAGAGTCTTCTCTAGCACTACAGTTCGAAAGCTAGCCACTGCAACTGGTTCAAGGAGGAGCATATGAGAATAATTGTTCAAATGAAACTCAATCAAAAGGTTGCTCTAGTATGAAATAAAAAGGGGGGGGGGCGGGAAGCTCCCTTTCCACCAGTATGACTCAGCCGGGAGAAGGTAAGCCCAGACTTCTGCCTGACTTCCTTTGAAGCCCGTACCAAAGAACATTAGACTTAAGAAATGCAGAGAAACTGGGTTCAGATGACATTTTTTGAGCACCTAGATACAGCCATACCTGAAGTCAGTCTGTCTCTGATCTCTTCAGTTACATGAGCCCTTAATTCTTTGTTTTCCATTTGTTTGTTTGTTTAAGCTGATTTGAATTGAGCTTCTTCATTTAACAGCAAGAATCCTGACTCAAACAAAGACCAGGGAAATCATGGATCAGTCTGGTTTGGAGTAGCCGGGCTCATTCATACCATTGCCATACAAGCGTGAGGTTTTAATTATGGAAGTCATCCCAGAACTCAATTTCTCAAGCTCTACAATTCCCTGGGGTGGAGCGGAGGTGGGAGAAGGAAGAAAAGTATTTTTTAATTCTTATGTTATTGAAAGTTGGCTGGGCACACTGCTTATAAAAACTCTTGTTCAAATTGCATATAATTTGATTAGATTGTGAAAGAAATCCTTCTGGAGGTTGGTCTGGATGCTGCTCTTTCCACAAAAGTAATATTAATGACCTCTGATGAATATTATGAATTTCAATTATCACCAAAGGAGAAAGACCCTCACAGTAAAAGTACCAGCTCCCCTGCCCCAAAGAGCCCACTTATTAAAAAGGCATTGAATTTTCCAACCCACTCAGGATTGCAGTTTCAAAAGCGGGATCCTGGTAAGAGGTGGCATCAGCGGGTTATCATTTCTCCAGGCAGCAGGAGGGCAAGGGGTGAGGGTGATCTCACCTGAATGGCCAGATGGACCACAAGGGTAATTAGGGTTCTTGTTTGCAAACTGTAGAGACCCACGTGGGTGATGAGAGGACAGTGGGCTCTCCCTGCAGGATCTTGAGCCCCACAGACTAGAAGAGACGGGGAGGACCAGGCAGGGACCACAGGACTCCGTGGGGCCAAGAAAGAGCATCTCACAGTGACACTGCCTGGGAGAAGGGTTCTCCCTTTAATTCCTCTTCTTTCCTTCAGTTGCTCAAAACAAAGTCCCAGGAAAGAGTGGTGAGGGGTCAGGCTAAGTGCTCACCTTTCAGGAAAGACAGGTGGAGAGGGCGGGCCTCGCCCCTCAGCTTTCAGGAGGGACGTTGTCACCGATGTCACCGGGGCTTAGCCAGCACCCCTCCTACATG
>NW_011494610.1:2504774-2512715 GCF_000754665.1 Bison bison bison
ATTTTTCATTTAGAAAATAAAAAAGCTAGTTTCTGCGAGCTGCAAACCAGAAGCTGAGTCTCATAGGTACAGATGCTCGCAATCGAGTCATCAGCACACTTGTGGTCCTCACCGTGGCTCCAGCGCTGCGGTCAGTACCCGAGTGGGGGTGGGGGTGTCAGAACAGCGCGTCTCCTGGAAACACCTGCCTCCAGGTACCCTGCTGGGCAGACCCTCCCTTAAATTGCCCTAATGAGATTAGCTCAGGAACAAATTACTTGCTGTTTTTGCCTTGTGGAGACACGGCCAACACACACACACACACACACACACACACACACACATCCCTCCTGACCTTCTCTGGGGACAGTGTCCTTGCCGGATTTCCATTTGCTCTGCAGGGGCCTCTCTCCCTACGGCCCCTCGGGCTGTGCGCCAAGCAGCACGTGCTCAGGGCCTCTCCCCCCACTCCCTGAAGGGCAGCACTGAGGCCATGTGACAGGGGGCGTGTTCCCTGCACACCTCCAGGGGGCCCCATTCCCACCATGGTGGGCGTGAGCGGTGCCTGGAGTGTGTGGTGCCAGCCTCTACCCCTGCCCTTTCCTCAAGTCCTCGGGGAGACCCTCACCCATCCTAGAATGTCAGATCTGGAAGGTCCCTCAGAGACATCTCATCTGGGGCTTTCATCTCCATTCATCCAGAAGAATTCTGCTCAAAGTGGCCAGGCCTGGCTTTGGGTTTGTTGAGACATCACCCAGCAGAGAAAATCTCACCATCCCGGGTCCACCATCCTCGATGAAAGAACGAGGAACTTGAGGCTTGGAGAGAAGGCACGTCTGCCAAGGACGCTCCTTAGGCAGAGCTGAGGGGCATTTTATAATTTGCAAAGGCCTCTGCACCCCCATGTTGTCACATTTGACCTTCGTGAGAGCTGGTCAGTGTCCGATGCTGCTGCATCTCACACGTCGAAGACAACATTGACCAGATGATGCGTCATTGTTCCACGCGTCACTCAGAAATAAAACGTTGACAAGTAGATTACGATGCACCAGTGAGACTCCATCAGTTATGTGCCACCACCAGACCCAACAGATAGGAGCAAGGTGCACCTTAGAGTCAGTGCAATTCAGTTCTTTCCACTGTATAGACTTTATTTTATGGAATCTGAAACTGACTCCAGGGTCTGGTCTGTTCACACACACACAGCTGGCCAGAGGAAAAGCCTGGGATGCAACCTTAGCCCCTGGTGCCCGTCTCCAGTCTGGTCCAGGGCAAGGAGACGTGCTGCCCCAATCTCCCTTCAAGAATGGATCTGCCGCCCAGTGTGGGATGCAGGGTCAGCAGAGGGTCCCCCACTTCTTTAACACGATCCCCCAAGCTCACTGAAGAACAGACAGATAAATTGCATACTGCTAGTTGCTCAGTCATGTCTGACTCTTTGCTACCCCATGGACTGCAGCACACCAGGTTTTTCTATCCTTCACTATCTTCCAGAGTTTGCTCAAATTCATGTCACTGAGTCGACGATGCTGTCCAACCATCTCATCCTCTAACGTCCCCTTCTCCTCCTGCCCTCATCTTTCCCAGCATTAGGATCTTTTCCAATGAGTTGGCTCTTCACACCAGGTGGCCAAAGTATTGTAGCTTTAGCATCCATCCTTCCAGTGAATATTCAGGGTTGATTACCTTTAGGATTGACTGGTTTGATCACCTTGCTGTCCAAGGGACTCTCAAGAGTCTTCTCCAGTACCACAGTTCAAAAGCATCAATTCTTCGAGGGAAGAACTGAGATGCACCAAATGAGTTGTTTGAATAAGTCCACAGGCTGGCAGGGAAGTGAAACCACAGGCGTTGGCAGGGCTGGAACCTGAACACTAGTCCTTGGCTTAAGGAACTTCAGTGATGCTTCGACATTTCCACTAAATGTTGGCATGTCCCCTGAGGTTCTTCCAGAAGAAGAAAGGAGGGATAAACTCTACAAGGTGTGCCTGGATGACTATGACGCTTCCAATAAAAGTCTTTTTAACCTGAATTTTCTGGGACATCTACCCATCTTTCTGTTTCTCAGTCTATGATGCTTTCATGAATCCTTGGACATGAATTCACACTTGCAACTAAGCCTTCTGTTGTTTTATTCTTTCTGTTGGAAGGAAAGCAAAGTAGAGGACATTTAATAACCTGTTTCTACTCTCTAGTTCTAGTGTTAGCCACTCAGTCGTGTTCGACTCTCTGTGACCCCATGGACTGTAGCTTTCCAGTCCCCTCAGTCCATGGAATTCCCTAGGCAAGGATACTGGTGTGGGTTGCCATTCCCTTCTCCAGGGGATCTTCCCAACCCAGGGACTGAACCTGGGTCTCCTGCCTTGCAGGCAGATTCTTTACCATCTGAGCTACCAGGGAAGCCCTTCCACTCTCTGGCTGCATGATATTAATTTGACTACACAGGATCTTTAATGCTTCACCATCACAAAGACTCAATTTCATACATGAATGAGTCGATGTCAAACGGGAGGAGGAGGGGGAGGGGGTGTGCCATGTTTTCCTATCTCCTCTTAAATGGTTTCTTACTTCATATTGATATAGATCAGGGACTGTGGATTATGCTGACAAACTCATAAATTATCTGCTACTCACCAACAATACCAAGGTCCTGTTTTCTTGATGGGGTACTCAATGTTGCTTGCAAAGGATGTCCGTGAACTCAAAATTGTTTTGATTGCTATTTACCGACCAGGAACCTTGAACTTGAGACCCTCCTACTCCACAGAGGTACAGATGACATGCATGGAGGCAGGATTATCAAGGGACATAAATTAGAGCAATTAGAGTGAGATGGAGAAAGGGAAGAATACATTACTAATTGGGCATCATTACAGAGCATCTGAGAAGCTGAGCGAGATACAGTGTCAGCATCGAAGCCCCAGAAGTGATGGGCAGAAGGGACCACGTTTAGAGCCAGAGGTCATTAACACGGGCAATTGACAGGCTTAATGACTCTGAGGGGGAGGCAAAGCACTCCGACAAGTGACAATATGTTAAAGTGGGCATTTTACTATTTTTCAGAAGCTGTAATTTTCAGATGATGACTTCGGGGATCCTTTAAGGAGGATAAATGATTACCTGACAAAGCACTTGTAGCGTTTCCTCTCACAATAGGAGAGAGACCAGCAGACAGCCCGGCTCTGTCAAGCCGAAAGGAGCATTTTTCAGAGAAAACACTGCAAAGTTTATAACAATGAGAGCGAGAGGAAACACAAATATATCTCGCCTTCTTGACAAATAAGATTTAATTAGGAGACTCTTCATGCTCAAAAACAAAGCCATGCCTGCGCCGTGATGGGGAGGCAACAGGCAGAAGGGGAGGGCCTCACTGGCGAGCAGCCCTGCGTCGGCCCCTTAATTATCCACAAACGTCCCCGTGATGGAATTCCACTGCTTCCCCTCTTTTTAGCTAATTCTCTTTTCTTACTGCAAATACTACTTGTGTTAATTAATGAAATAGGTAATTCAGCCCACAATAAGCACAGATGAAACAGACAGGCAGGGGTTTATCCCCTCGAGGAATTGTAATAACTTCACACTTCTGTTGCTGTTCAGTTGCTAAGTCGTGTCTGACTCTTCGCGACCCCATGGACTGCAGGCATGTGAACCGTGGGCACCGAAGGTATTTGCCCAGAGATCACCTGTGTCTCCCGGGTCCCCATGTAAACCTGCAGCCCTGGCAGGATCTGACCTTCCCAGTCAGCTGGTGCTCACCAGCCGACACTCCCAAAGCCAGGGGCTTCCATCCTGACCTTCACTGGTCCCTCCATGGCCTCTGTGACTGCAGATGGTCCTGAGGCTTCTCCTCAAACCCAGCATCAGGCTGGGTCCAGACAAGTCCCATTGCAGACTGAGTCTCAGACCCCTGCTGGCCACACCAGGGGTTCCTGCTGCATATTTCCTGATCATCTCTTCAACTTTCTCCTGAGATGTGACCAAGGCCCTAAAACTGAGCTCTGCCATCCCACCCAGATTCTGAGCTATGAACCAGGCTGTGATGGGGAATCAGGTGGAAAAGAATAGCCCTAGACAAGAACTTCCTGTTATAACTGGAAACATCCGAAGGGCAAATCTGACCCGAGTCATCATACCCTTCCAGAGGTTTCTACAGCTCCCTTAGGTTAGAGCCCTGACTCCCTAGGTCCCTGTCCCTTGCCAGTCTCACCTCCCACCTTTGTGTGCTCTTTGTCCTGGCAGGACATACTGGGCTCCCAGCACTCAGGGCCTTTGCACATGCTATCCACCCCCAACTCCTGGAATGTTCCCCTCCCCAACCCGAGTTCCTCACCTAGTCACCTGCAGCTCCCCTGTCCTGTCTCAGATGAAACATTACCTCCTCGGGGGATTCTTCGGTGTCTCACATCATCCCCCCATCCTGGCCCAGGGTCTAGATCAGGCCCCCAGACTCCTCTAATGACACCATGGTGCCTTTCCTTCCCAGCAAGGACCACATGTAATGGCTTGAGGTCTTTATTATCTGAGGATGATGCAAAGGGGTAAAAGCCCATCTGAGGCAAATCCAACTAAACTGAGTACCAAAGCTTCACAGCACAGTTTGCGATTTAACTTCCTGGGAGTTACTTTTGGGCAAGTGCTGTTCTCAGTACCCTACACGTATTACATTTCTCAGTCCTCCGTGGATCCTGGTACTACTTATCCCCATTTTACAGATGAGAGCATGGAGGCACAGGATGGCTGCCCAGCCAGTAACTGGCACCGTCAGAGTTCCTGCTCTCAACCACCTCTTTGAACTAAAAGCTTTTTCTAGAAAAAGCAAAACTAAATTCTGCTCCACCTCTGCTCCTCAATACCTGTCCGCTAGCCAACCCTTCCTTGGCCTGGTTCTGGAGCACGTGGTCAGCCTTTACAGGGATGTGCTGAGGGCTAGGACCTGGCCCAAGACTGTTACGATGGGGGCAGTTTCCACATTCTTCTGTATTATTGATACAATGCAGTGGCTGGCACATGAGAATCAGCATGTTTTATTTGGGATGAACGGGTGGGGATAACAGAGGAGGAAATGACAACCCACTGCAGTATCCTTGCCTGGAAAACACCATGGACAGAAGAGCCTGGCGGATTTGCCTCGGGAGCAATCAGACGCTGAGCTGTTCACCGATCTCGGACCCAGTTGAATTCACCTCTTACACGAGGAAAGGGGATGTTAGTTTGTAATAAACAGGCCTATTCTTTGAGGGCCAAGTACACACAAAAAGACGACAAGAGTGAAGAGTCAGAACTTCAATTCAAGCGACAGATCCCACCCCATGCCGAATCATCTCTGTAGCTGAAAAGCGGATGGGATGGGGCTCCTCTGGTCACTTGCCCCCCAGGCTGTCTGTGGCAACATGCCCTCAGTGCGGGGCTGGGGGAGGGTGAAATACAGCCCCATCCGTGCGCATGCACAGTTACAGTGTCTGACTCTGTGACCCCCATGGACTGTAGCCCGTGAGGCTCCTCTGTCAATGGAGTTTTCCAGGCAAGAATACCGGAGAGGGTTCTCATTTCCTACTCCAGTATCTCCACCCGTTCACCCCAAATAAAACATCCTAATTCTCACACGCCAGCCACGACATCGTATTACAATAGAAACCAGAAGCCTGCGTGCGTCATTACAGTCTTAGGAGCTTTTCAAACGGAGGAAGCAGCCCGTTAGTTTCTGCTCATGGAGCTTTGACTCCCATGCAGCACTGGGCAGGGGTCTGGAGGCCGTCCAAACCAGACCCACTATCCACCCATGGGCTCAGCCCAGCAGGCTGTGTCCCCACGGGCCTCTTTTCCCGCTGTAAAGCGAAGGGGAGGAGCTACCTGCTGAAGAAGGCGCACCAGGGCAGCACCCAAACTGTTTATCCAGCAGAGAGGACGTTACCGCTTTCCCGGCCCTGCCCTCGGAGTCCAGGATCAGCCTCAGTGAGGTGTCCAGGTGTCACCACAGACGTTTCAGCCCAAAGGACCCAACCCTTCCTGCTACAAAGATAGCAAAACAGATAAACTCCAGTCTTTAAAAATCTCTATTCAGGAAGCTTTTGATCCTTTATCCTTATGATCAAGCGGATTAATTAGATTTCTCTACTGGCACCTTTATCTGAGATGATGGGGTTTTACCAGGAACAAGTTTGTGACTTCTCTATGTCTTGATTTTCTTGTCTGTTGGACCTATATAAGTAATATAAGAGGAAATAACCAACCACAGTGCCTGGTTCAGACATCCAATTAAATTCCTGCCTTTAGTTAAAGCTTCACCCACTCCACCCCACTTTTCCTTGTTAGCTCTTTTTTTAAAAAATAATTTCATGTACTTATTTTATCTTTTGGCTGCTCTAGTCTTCGTTGCTGCGCTCAGGCTTTGCCTAGTTGCGGTGAGCAGGGGCTACCCTAGTTGCTGTGCTCGGGCTTCTCATCGCAGTGGCTTCCCTTGCTGCGGAGCACGGGCTTTAGGACACATGGGCTTCAGTAGTTGCGGCACGTGGGCTCTATAGCACACAGGCTCAAGAGTTGCGGCACACGGGCTTAGTTGCCTCACGGTGCGTGGAATCTTCCCAGACAAGTGGCCAATGCAGGAAATACTGGTTTGATCCCAGTGAATACTTTACCACTGAGCCACCTGAGAAGCACCCTCATTAGCTCTTTCTGTTCAATAAGAGAGAGAATTGTTCTTCAAATCTGTCTAGATGTAATATTTGGAGGTTAAAAAAAACCTGGCTAGTTCCTCATGTCATAGCATCAGCTCCAGCCTGGGACATGGCGGCTACCCACAATCCTGACCACAATCCCTTCCAAATTTTTTTTTTTTTGCTTTATTTTTCCCCTAACTTATTTCTTTTAACATCAAACCTATAAAAAAAAGTTTACAGTCATACAGTTAACATCCACATACCCTTCATCGAGATTCACCAGCTGGCAATACCAGGCAACACACGAGTCTTCTCTTTCTGTGAGTATTATTTATAGAGTGTGGATGCTTGTGTGTATGTGTGCATGTGTGTGTAGATTGTCCTTTCTGTCTAAACCATTTGAGACACTGGTGCAGAGACCACAATATTTCATTCCTAAACACTGAGGAGTGTTTAGGAATACTAAATACTAAACAGTATCTAAGGAGAAAGACATTTTCCTACATAATATCAATACCATTTTCACACTCAAGACAGTTAATGTTGACACAGTACTATACTCTAGACAGTCCAAATTTAGTGCTTTTTTTTTTCATTTCAGGACCATGCACCATATTTGGTTGTCATGATTCTTTCGTTCTCTTTAATATGGAACAATGTGCATTTGGTCTCATATAATGTTGACATTTTTGAAGATTCCAGACAGTTGCTTTGTACCATAGATCCAGGAAGTGCTCAGAGATGATGGGAAGGGGTCCAAGGAAACAGAAACTATGACAAAGGGCTTCTCCTAGACAAGGTCAAAACATCTGAGCAGAAAAAAGCATGGAAATGGACAGGAACACATTGAATATTTTTTCTATAAATCTATGAGTTCATAGTGATATTAAAAGATGACTGGGGCTTCCTTGGTGGTCCAGAGGTTAAGAATCCACCTGCCAATGAAAGGAACATGGGTTCGATTCCTGGTCTGGGAAGACCCCACGGGCCTTGAGGTAATTAAACCAGCACTACAGCTACTGAAGCCTGTGCGTCTGGAGCCCTTGCTCTGCAACGAGAGAAGCCATTACAATGAGAAGTCCACGCTTTACAGTGAAGAGTAGCCCCCACGCACCACAATTAGGGAAGGCCCAAGCGGCGACGAAGACTCAGCACAACCAAAATTAATTAATTATTTTTAAAAAAGATGACTGAGGGCCAGGGGCCATTTTTTCCGAATAATGCCAGCTGATGTGTCTAAGGAATGATAGAATTGGAAAATGTAATAATTGATTCAGGTGCAGACCATCCATGAACCCTAAAACCA
>NW_011494610.1:2512956-2513206 GCF_000754665.1 Bison bison bison
TAAGGAATGATAGAATTGGAAAATGTAATAATTGATTCAGGTGCAGACCATCCATGAACCCTAAAACCATTGAGGGAAACCACGGTGGGGAACACAAGATCCCAAAGTATCACCCTACATGTTACTTAGCAATTATAAAGGGGGAGAAAAGATCCTTTACAACAGAAACATATGGTAAACACCACTTTAACTAAGAATTAACATCCAGATGACAGATGAACAGACATGACGAGTCTCCCTGCCTGCCATG
>NW_011494610.1:2513522-2563883 GCF_000754665.1 Bison bison bison
GAGGAAGGTCTGCAAGATGGCGAAGTCAGATCATTCGGTCTAGAGTTGGGGACTTTTAAGGATGCTCAACCTCCTGCTCTACAGCCTAAGAGGAAGATCTCAGAACTTTGATTCATTCACTCTGCACATATGTCAGGAGGACCAACCATGTGCCGGACACAGCTGTGGTTTGAGATGCAGCAGAAAACAGAAAGAGGCCCCAGCTTCAGGAGCACAAAAATTTTACAAGAAAAGCTGAGATTCTGCAATTACAACTTGGAGAGGCTGGCAAGACTTTACAAAGCAAGACAGATAACCCTGAAAGCACAAAAAGGCAGGGGGTAGCGGGGAGACATATTGAAAATACTAAAATTTGGAACTTTTGAATGTAAAATGATTACACAAAGTCTCTATATATGTCTGTAAAAGTATTTGCAAGTCAATAATAGATGAATTCACTTAATATAGTTCAATATATGAAAGAACTCTTATAAACTGACAAGAAAAAGAGGCAACAGCCATAAAGAGACAATCCATGGAAAAATATACCTCTTCTGAGCTCACAACTTGTTGGCAATACATCCCATAGAAGTAAAACCAAACTACATCTTGTAGAAATAGACATAAGGATGTCACAACTATAGTTTTAAGTGGCCTGGACCCAGAAAAAAACATTAATTCTCTTTAATAATGGAGTGGCTGAATGCTTTGCAAGTATATCCACCTGGTGGAATGTTGCACAGCCATTGTAAAGAACCGCTTTAATTTAGAGCTATTGAAGGTGATTTTAAGTATTTCTACCAGGAATTGAGTGATAAAACCAAGATGCAGAAAAATGTTAGTTATGGGTTTATCAATTCTGCAATCTTCTTTTTACATTTTTATTGGAGTACAGTTGCTTTATAATGTTGTGTTATTTTCTACCGTACAGCAAAGTGAATCTGCTATACATATACATACATCCCCTCTTTTTTGGATTTCCTTCCTATTTAGGTCACCACAGAGCACTGAGTAGGGCTTCCTGTGCTATGCCGGCAGTTCTCGTTAGTGACCTATTTTATACGTAGTAGTGTATACACGTCAATCCCAACCTCCCAGTTCATCCCACGTCCCACTTTCCCCCCTTGGTGTCCATATGTATGTTCTCTAAGTCTGTGTATCTATTTCAGCTTTGCAAATAGGTTCATCTGTACAATTTTTCTAGATTTCACCTATATGCATTAATATATAATACTTGTTTCTTTTTCTGACTTACTCTGTCTTTTTCTGACAGCCTCTAGGTCCATCCATGTCTCTGCAAATGACACAATTTCATTTCTTTTTAATGGCTGAGGGCTGAGCAATATTCCATTGTGTGTATGTGTCACATCGCTTTTGAACTTTCAGCTTTGTTAATTTCCTCTATTAACTTCTGTTTTCTATTTTATTGGCTTTAGTTCCTTATCTTTACTTAATTTTACTTATCTAGTGCTTGCTTTCATCTTTTTTTCTTAAGGTGGAATCTTAAGTCATTGATTTTTTTATCTTCTTTTATAACATCTGCATTTTAAACTACAAATTCTCCTCTTTGCATTCCTTTACTTGCATCCCTCCAATTCTGATGTTGTATCTTCATTATCATTCACCAAAATTTCTTTTTAAAATAATTTTGAAAAAAATATTGAGTCAACTTAGAATAAAATATAAATCAAATAATAATTCAGTTGATACACAAATGTGTCCAAAATTATGAAGGAAAAACAGAAGTTACTGAGGTTTGGGACATAATATTGAAGCACCTAAGTTGAAAACACAAAAACTCCTTTTGCTTGAAAATTTGTCAAAGAGGTTAAAAACCAAATAGTCTCCATTGGTCAGAAATAAAACTGAAAGCTATTTGAGAACGTCAGTTGAGATATTAGGATCTTGTTTGTTTGTTTTACACTGAGTTGGCCGCCTTATCTGCTTACAGTAACCACCCCCATTATCTGTACAACCCTTCTTCCTTTAGTAACAGACACACTTGGCAGCACAGACAGGACTACAACTTCAAGCATGTCTTGCAGCGATTTGCTTTTTGGCTTTTTGTTGTTGTTTGTTTGTTTTTCTTTTTCCTTTTTTGACCACACCACACAGCATGTGGCTCTTCATTCCATGACCAGGGATGGAACCTATGCCCCTTGCATTGGAAGCATGGAGCCTTAACCACTGAGCCACCAGCAAAGTCTGCCTCCCTTGCAGTGATTTGTGGTCAGGTAAATACAGCTTATTTAACTTATATGCAGAGTACATCATGAAAAATACTGGGCTGAATGAATCCCAAGCTGGAATCAAGATTACCAGGAGAAATATTAACAACCTCAGGTATGCAGATGATACCACTCTAATGGAAGAAAGGGAAGAGGAACTAAAGAAACTCTTGATGAGGGTGAAAGAGGAAAGTGAAAAAATGACTTGAAACTCAACATTCAAAAAACTAAGATCATGGCATCTGGTCCTATCACTTCATGGCAAATAGAAGGGGAAAGAGTGGAAACAGTGACAGATTTATTTTCTTGGACTCCAAAATCATTGTAGACAGTGACTGCATTCATGAAATTAAAAGAAGCTTGCTCCTTGGAAGGAAAGCTGTGACAAACCTAGACAGCATATTAAAAAGCAAAGACATCATTTTGTCAACAAACGTCTGTACAGTCAAAGCTATGGTTTTTCCAGTAGTCATGTACGGATATGAGAGTTGGACCATAAAGAAGGCTGAGTGCCGAAGAATTGATGCTTCTGAATTGTGGTGCTGGAGAAGACTCCTGAAAGTTCCCTGGACTGCAAGGAGATCCAACCCGTCAATCCTGAAGGAAATCAGCCCTGAACATTCATTGGAAGGACTGTTGCTAAAGCTGAAGCTCCAATACTTTGTCCATCTGATTCAAAGAGCCAACTCATTGGAAAAGACCCTGATGCTAGGAAAGACTGAGGGCAGAAGGAGAAGGGGGCGACAGAGGATTAGATGGTTGGATGGCATCACCGGCTCAATGGACATGAGTTTGAGCAAACTCTGGGAGACAGTGGAGGGCAGCAGAGCCTGATGTGCTGCAGTCCATGGGGTCGCAAAGAGTGGGACATGACTGAGCAGCTGAATGCGTGCCAGTGGAACACGAATACAGGTGAGGGGCACCCCTGCCAATCTGTGCCCATGAAGGGAATTATGTACCCTATTCTTTTCCTTTCCTCTCTTCTCAGTGTTGAAATGCAGACAAGTGTGGGGCATCTGGACCAAATGGGTCAAACCAGTGGTCTTGGTGTAACAGAGCAAAAAGATAGAAGGAGCCCAGTCCCCCGACAGCTTCATGGGCCAAAACTGCTATACCAGCTCAGCTGTTCATGAATGATAAATAAACTTCTATCTTGTACAGACTTCCTAGGTGGTATAGCGGTAAAGAACCTGCCTTCCAGTGCAGGGGACACAAGAAACATGGGTTCGATCCCTAGGTGGGGAAGACCTGCTGGAGTAGGAAATGGCAACCTGCTCCAGTATTCTTGCTTGGAAAGTTCCATGAATAGAGGAGCCTGGCAGCCTATAGTACCTGGGGTCACAAAGAGCTGGACACGACTGAGCCACTGAGCAGGCACACTTGTATAAGCCAAAGTCTCTATCAGAGTAGCCAAAGCTAACTCCTAATTAAGTCAGAGCCCACAGACATTGGATAAAGATCTTACAGACATTCTGATTAGGGCTGTTGAGATATTTCCCACACAAACCAAACCTACAGAATAAAGGAGTCAGATTGACTAAGACTCTCTGCTCCTATTGCAAGGGGCCAGGGTTCAACCTCTGGTCAGGATACTAGATCCCACATGCCTTAACTAAGATCAAAGATCTCACATGCCACAATGATTCAATAAGGCCCAGTACAATCAAATAAATAAAAAATAAAATATTAAACATAACCCATGGCAGCTGATTTTGTGGGTGGAAAAATTGAGTCCAAGACAGATGAAATGAATCCTTCAAAGTTAGACGCAAATTTTGCTACTAAAGCGTGCAGGTGATCAGTCTACCCCAGCCAGCCAGTGACCAACCTGAGGCTACCTCCTGCCGGGAGACTGTTTGAGCAGTCCTCAATTCACTGATCTGTGCAACTGGTTCTTAACACTAAAAATGAGACGATTCCACAATATATGTATATCAGATAATTACACTGTACACTTCAAATATCTTGAAACTTCAGTTGTCAATTGTACCTCAATAAAGCTGGGGAAAAATAGGCACGATTTCACATTAAAATCTAATTTCATTTCCTCTGAAAACTCCAGGCAAAGCAGGCTGGATGCACCTTCTACCAGGCAACTTAAGAGCTGAGCAGGTCACGGCTGCCCTCAATGGGCTGAGCGCGCAGCTGAACTTGACACAGTGCTCGACACTGTCTGTGGCCCTAACAGTCGTCATTACTTACATTCTCTGACAGCTGGGCTTTTTTTTTTTTTTTTTTTTTTTCGTAAACAAACCTCTCTACCCGTCTCTTTCTTTGCTAAAAACAACAAAAGACGAATCGAAAAAGCCAAGTGTTTCAAGAAAAATGAGAGCTCTGATTTACTATGCAAGCAAAATACAATTGTGTTGAAAAAAACACACTGAACCAGCCACCCTCATGGACACCTCCTCCCTGGGAGGAGCCTTCTATAGACATGTGAGTTTTGATCCCATACGCACAATCTCTGGATACAAGCCCCCTTCTCCTCTCACAGCTCTTCTAACCAGTGCAGGACTCCAGGGCCCCTGCATTCAGGGAACCCGCTCGCTTTTTCCAGATGACGTCATCGCGTCTGGAGCCAAGTCCCTATTTGGAGGTGTTTTCTTTGACTTTTTGCTTTTTCCTTCTTGGACCCAGGAAGCAGCTCAAGCCAGGCTTGCTTCCCCAGCACGTTAACATGAACAGCCTGCTTCAGAAACTCAAGAGGCACATGCTACCTTAATTACACGGTTGCTATTGAAACACTCGCATGTTAGACAAAACCCTTCATTTGGGAGGAAAATTAGTTGTACACAAACAAGAACACATTTCATCTTCAATTAAAATCTGCAACATTCCCTTGGCAGAGAATTCTGGCTATTTCTTTTCTTTTCTGCGTTCCACCTCCTCCCTCCCATGAGGGATTTTCTTGGCAATAGGGCCAGTCTTTGTGGCCTCAAGAGGGTCCCTCCTGTAATCTTCTTCATCAGCCATTCCCTGGCCTCTGTTGAAGCTTCAGTTGACCCAGCCCACCCTCTCTCCCAGCCCTGTTTCCCTTTGTGCCTGGCCCCTCCCCACATCCCCTAAAAAGTAAAAACTGTCAAGTCAGGGACAGCTGCCCTGCCCAGCGCCCGGCTCCTGGAGGGAGACCAATGATTAAACGTGATGGATAACAGTGAGCGGAAGGGGAAGTGCCCAAACTCCCAGATTGATTGCCAAGTGCCACAAATAATGAAATCGTCCATCTTCCACCCACTAAAGAGGAATCTGCTGCGGCTCGTTGGAAAAGGGCAGTGAGGAAAGTCCTGCCTCCTTCTTGGAGTGATTCTCACTCCGAGATGTTCCTGCTCCCACAGCCCAGCCAATGCCCGGACCCCTGGGGACTGTGCAGGTGCCCTGCCCCCTGGAGGTCTTCCCGGAGGAGGAGAGGAGTCTCCAGCACCCTCACCCATTACTCACAGGGGCCAGGTGGTCCTTGACCCCACAACCTGCTAACTCACTTATGACTTACCCTCAGTCCCCACAAGGAAAGGAAGCCAGTCAGCCCCTGCTTCCTCAGTCATGGCCACACTCATGTTACTGACCTAAAGCAACTCAATTTTCATCATTTCACTGGGAACATCTCAATAACACTTTCCCAGGGACATGGGATGGAAGTGCATTTCAAGGCTGCCAGAATGCAGGACATGCTTCCAGAACTTTCTATCATCCTAATGACTAAACTTTAGGACGAGCATCAGAGTCCCAGCGTTAGCAGCCAAAGACGGCCCCCACCTCACCTCCAGTGTCCACCGCAAAATACACCTCGCTGTTTTCTTCCCCTTCACTAGTTATTACCTGAAGTACTCAAGAATTTCATCAAATCTAAGGTGCCTGGGGAAGAAAACATGGGGATGTCAGACAGCAAAGAAGCACAGACCAAACCAGGAGACCCCAGAGAGAACACTCCCAGCAGAGACAAGAGGGGGTTGGGCGACGGGGTGGAGATGAGGTTTTGAGTTCGGGGCAGTGTAAGGAAGGACACCTGAAACTACCAACACAATTAAGATCGCCACACACAGGGAAAACACACGAGGCATTTATCAAGGATGCAAAGAGCAGGAGGTCACTAAACTAAGGGCTTCCACAAGACAGTCATTTCATAAACAGCCCTGATGTTGCAGAAAAACCTAAATTAATTCTTTGTTTGGCTGTTCATGGAAGAAGATGAGGAGGTAGTTGCTGGAAATAAAAGATAACCAAAATATGTGATTTTTCTTTTTGAAAAAAGAGGCAAAATATATGTGTGTAAATATACAAATATAGGAGAAAGTAAGCAAGAGCAAGATGAAGTATAAAAATGAGAAGGAAAGGAGCCATGATGAAGGGAAATCAAGGTTACTCATTTCTTGCTGTTGTAGGGGGAATTCCTCTGGCAGAACAAAGCTTAGAAGCCACCTTCGCCCTGCCCTTGGATCAGAAGCTGATAGCTGTATACCCGAGGGTGCCGGCTCTGGCTGGGACCACGGTGGCCCCACAGAGCTCCGGGAGCCAGCGCTGAGGCCACATCCACTGTCCTGTGAGTCCCGCACCCCCCAGCTGCCGGCATAGGGTCCCCCGACTCACTGCTTCCCACCCCTCCCAGCTCCCCTCTCCAGCTTTAGAGCTTCACAAGCGGCAACGCAAGGGGTCATTTCACGAGACAAACACTGCCTCCTGTATGGACTCTTCTCACCTCTTCCAGTGACTTCAAAGACAACATCTTGATTTGGTGCTAAGATGCCTTCAGCACATCTCTAAGCCTCTCTTATCATCCTTTCGAACAGCAACAACAACAAAAAAACAACAGGCCCTGGGCTTAGTGGAGAATGCAGCCCCTCTATTTAGATGTATTTTTATTTCTATGGTTACCGTCCTCCTGCAGCAAGGCATGCTGGCTTTCCATTTACACTGGGATATGGTTTCCCTTTCAAATCAAAGTCTTTTAGTGAAAACAAACATGGGCTTATTTAAGAAAAACATTCAGTGACTATTCAGCAAACTACCTGTTTGTGTAAATGAAACATTACTGGAACACTGCTATGCTGGTTCATTTACATGTTGTCTCCGGCAGAGAAGAGTGAAGAAGCCACAATAGAAACCAGGTGCCTCACCCAGCCTCAGAGTTACTCTCTGACCCTTCCTAGAACACATGTGCCCACCCCTGGAGTAAGGGGTTTTCCTGGTGATGTGTGGGTGTGGAAAGCGGAGATGGTATCTCGGTGATGATTTCAATTGGTTGACCAGTGAGCAACGGTTAGGAGCTTGGGCTGCAGGATGAGATGGCACCAGGCAAATTCCAATTCCCTCACTTACCATCAAGTCCCTTCTCCTGAACCATCTTCAGCTTCCTCATCTGTAAAATGGGAAAACAGCCCCCACCTCATGGAGTTCTGGTGCAGAATAATGAGATCATAAGGAAAAGACACAAGCCCAAAGCCTGGCATAGAGCAGACACTCAGGAGGTGCCCATGGTAATGATCACAGGTGCTGATGGGGAGAAAATACATCTCTTACCAGTTGTGCAGGCAATCCCTGGGTCAGGAAGATGCCCTAGAATAGGAAATGGCAACCCACTACAGTATTCTTGCCTGAGAAATTCCATGGGCAGAAGAGCCTGGCAGGCTAAAGTCCATGGGGCCACAAAGAGTCAGACACGACTGAGTGACTGAGCACGCACCAGTGGGATGAGAGTTGTTCAAAGTAGCGGAACTTCTACGATTGTGGGAAAATTATACTGAGAAGCCAGTTGGGCTTGGAAAATGGAGCTACCAAACTGGGGGAAAGACCTCAATAAAATAACTACTCAGACATAAGTCTTGATATGGAGCTAGATCGGGCAGGAGAAGGTAGGAGGAAATTTGATTGCTAAGCAACACATCCTGACGCTGGGGTTGGCAAAACAACAGGCCAGAAGGAGAATGGTGGGGAGCACTCGTGGGAAGCACCACCCACAAATGACTTTGCCCTCTTCCCTGGACTCCCGGGGACCCGGGCCTTCTCTCTGTGCAGCGGGCTCTGTCCCACTTCACACACCAGGGCTGGGTACTGAGCTGAAGGGACTCCCCCAGGGCAGTAACTCTCTGCATTGGGTTGGAAACTCCACCCTTTGAATGAGCTGCTAATTATAATTCTATGTGTGCAGTCTGTCACTTGCTAAAAATAGACTGTCTTGTTTTTCTATCTCCACAGGTGCAGCTGAGTTTGGGGAAATAACACCATTTTTAGCTCTGACGCAAATAGGTGACTGATCCTAGACTCTGGGAACCAGGTCAGTCTGCGGGGGGGACTTCTTCCCAGGAGTGTGACCCACGGCAGCGGGCCAATCGGAAGAGGTTCTGCGACCCCCCCGGGCTCAGTGGGGGGCGAGTGCCATGGGCGGACAGGGCTCCTGGTCAGCCTCACACATGGAGGTGGCTGCAGAGCTGGAGCATCGGCGCTTGGCCACCAAGGCTGAGAGTCACCTGTCATCCAGGCAGGAGGGAGGTAGTCAGAGCACGGCCCTTGGGGGGGGGCGGGGTGTGGGACCCAAATCCAGCAAGAAGGCCAGGAAACAGGTGCTGGAGTGAGACGGGGAGGGGTGACTTGAAGACAACAGAGATGCAGGGGGCAGGGAGAGAGAAGATTGAGAAGTTTCATTCATTCACTCATTCAACTGAAAATGTTTATGCCATGGGCTTCCCAGGTGGCTCTGGTAGTAAAGAATCCGTCTACCAAGGCAGGAGACACAGGAGATGTGGGTTTGATCTCTAGGTTGGGAAGATCCCCTGGAGGAGGGCATGGCAACCCACTCCAGTATTCTTGCCTAGAGAATCCCATGGACAGAGGAGCCTGGTGGGCTAGAGTTCATGGGGTCACAAAGAATCAGACATGACTGAAGCCACTGAGCACATATGCACGCACTGAGTGCCAGGCTCTGGGTTGAAAGGAGCAGACAGGATCCCTCATTCACTTACTAATTTAATATTCCAGCAGACACACACTGAGCCAGACCCTGCCCTAGGGATACAACGGTGAGCAGAGCCCCTTCCCTCCTGGGGGAATGGGATCATGGGATGGGTGGCCCAATACCCTCCTCCCCAAAAGCAAATGAACAAACATCATGACCAGTGATTTGAGCAAAGGAAAAACCCACTTCCTGGGAGACCAGAGCCCGCCAGGCACTAAGAAAGGGGTAGGAACTGGAGAAACAGGCATGGTCTCTACCATGAGGAACCTTCCTGATCTCCAGGGAAACCCGACGTTGGCTGCAGCACAAGAGAAGGACCCAGGGCTCCAGGGTCCCGAGTTCCCCTCAGAGGAGCCCCTCCCAGCACCCGAGGGGCGGCCCCAGACCAAGAAAACTCCCGCACTGGCCCACCCCATGTGCAGCAAACCCCCAAAGCCAGAGGGGTCTCAGACAGGATGCGGGCTTACTCAGGATGTGCGACTTTGTGAATGGAGCGGCGGGGTCAGGGGTGGAGCGCATAGTCATAAACTCCTCAGAATTCCAAGGAGGACCCAGCTCTCCAGCCAGCTCAGTCTTGGGGAGCAGCTGCTGAACTCCGTGTGGTCAGAATGGTTTGTCGAGCTGTGTAGACACACCATGTAGAAACGGCACCAGCAGCCTGAGTGTGCAGACGGCAGGATTCCACACAGCTCAGACAGACTTCACTTGAACATCTAACAGCCTGGACCCTGGACATTATTTCCATCTTTACTGCTCTGGGACTGAACCTCCGCCGAGCTCCTCCCCACCCCAGCAGGCATTTCTGTGAGGGGGTCATGGACCAGCCTCAGGAAGCCGCTTCAGCCCAGCGGGGCCGGGTGTCCCCCAGACACAGAGCGGGGCTCGGGTTCAGCTGCTCCCTGACCCCTGGGAGGGGCCATTGTTGCCTCTCTGGTCTCTCGTGAGAGCCGAGAAACCTCTCAATCCAGCAGTCGCCGCTCAAAGCCCCTCGTTTGCCCCACTGCAGGTGGATCCCAGCGTGTAGCATGACCTGGAGCACAGACCATCCAGGTCGTAAAGACCATCTGGGTCGTAAAGCGACAGATCCTGCTCATTCTCACCTGGAGGTGGCGGCCCGGACCCCCTGACGATTCTGCAGCCCCGCCCCACAGGCTCTGGGGGTCAGGGTTTGCCTGTTCTGAGCCAGGAGCAGAGAGTAGGAGGTCACAGAAGGGGAGGATGGAGTCTGGAAAGGAGGAAACACCTGGGGGAAGTGTTTCCATTTTGCCTCTTTGGAGGCCAGGTGTCGGAATGCCAAGAAATGTGACCCAACAAGGTCACAGAGTAAAACAGTTCCTGAGTCTTTTCTGTGCAGGAAGACAGCGCATCCCAACAGTCAGCGTGCTGAGAGCACGGCCTCTGCAGGCGGCTTCTCTGGGTCCAAATCCCAGCCCACCACTCACCAGCTGTGTGACCTCGGGCTTTATGTAACCTCTCTGTGCCTCAGTTTGCTCGTCTGAAAAGCAAAGATAATGACAGTCCCTGTGGCACAGGACCATGGAGCAGATGAGGGCAGGAAGGTGCAGTGCTCAGCAGGGTCGGCCCTAGGACGCAGGGCTTAAAATGTCAGATGACGTCATCGTCACCATCACCAACACAAATGCATTTGAGGACACTCTGGTGACGTTCATTCCTCACCCTATCAGCTCCATGCGGTTTTTTTGCTGAGATCTCCTGGTTCAGACCTTTATCCTGCAGAAATGCAGGCTGAGAAGGATGCCCTGAGGTCACCCCTCTCATTGCCATCACCATGAGCAGCCTCAGTCATCACTGAGGGCACAGCCAGTGCTTGCCCATCATCCCACAGATGGCAGCACTCAACCATTTGCAGAGCACGTGACTTCTCATCCCCCTCCCAGCATCAGCTGACCCTCAATGCCCCTCCCTCAACCTAGCCTTCCTGCCTTCCCTTCCTGCTCAGGAGCCCCCCTCCTCCACGGGGGCACAGAGAGAGGAACCCTTTCAATGCCTGAATCAGATCATAGCACCTGTTTGCATAAAACCCTTTAGTGCCCCTCACACAGGGCATGGGGCTGACGGGCCAGGCCCTGCCTCCTCTCAGACCCTGTCTCTGCCCACACTCCCCGCAGGCCAGCTGCCCGGCCCATCACTGCTGCACCCCTACATCCCTCAGGCTTGTCCCAGGTCAGGTCCCAACTCCAGGAATGACCTTCCCTGAATGCCTGCTGTCAGCTGCCTCCTCCTCAAGACAAGGCAGTTCAAGTGGCCCCTCCTGAAAAGGCCTCCCATATCCTCAATCCGAAGCCAGCCACCCCTCCCACGTGTCATGTCAGCTCTCCTTCCCTTCAGGAGACTCATCGCAGTCTGACCACCACACTTACTTCATGCACACATTCACTATCTCCCCCATTCGAATGCACGTTCCAGGAGGACAGAGACACTGGCCAGCACCGTGTCCCCGGCATCCAGTAGGTGCTCAGTAACATTTATGAACAAATGATGACTCACAGCGGCCCAAGTTGGCGGGAGGGGGCAGTGTGCCGTTATTATAATGGACGGTCGTAATAACAGCATCACCTCGTGTTTACAACCTGCCTTACAGCCTGCAGGTACTTAAGCATCTGCCAGCCCTGAAGGGGAAAGAGAACACAAATCTCGACATTTAGCCAGAATAGGGAGGAAGCGGAGATTTAAGAATGTGTGAGGGATGCATTTTCCAGCATGGAGAGGGAGCATATGTTTCTTCCTGGTCTCAACATAAAAAAGGGTGTTCAGACGAGGAAAAACCCTGAAAAGTCAATGCCTTTACCTGAAGATTAGCCCACAGCAGAGTCTCGGGGAATCTGCAGTAATGGAAGCTTTAGGATACTTATTTATTTTTTTAGAAGCAGGATGAGAAAGAGCAGCGGGCCCTGAGCCCAGAGCTTAGGAAGGTCTGTCGGCATCTGGCTGCCTGACAGCAGCTCGGGGTGGGGGCATCCCAAGGAGCCAGGCCCCACAACCCTTTCTGCTCTCAGCTTAAAGATAAGCAACCTTATATGGCTTGTCTCTCGAGAGCTATTGGAAGCAAAGCTGCCTATTACAGGCTAAATCTCCAAGCGTCCCTACAGAAATCTCTCCTCCTAAACCCAAACACCTGTTTCTAGGGAGGCCTCTTGACCAGACTCACCTGTGACCCTGATTAGTGACCCGCTGACGACAATGGGCTGACCTCGCAAAGCACTTATCACCTGGCGCCTGGGGTCCCCAGTGCTCCGGTGCATTAGCTCGTTTAATCCTCACCTGTATGCAGTCACATGGCCCCTTCAGGAGCCCAGGGGCAGAGGGGGGCTGGGCAGGGACAACTCCCTTGGGGCCCCAGCGCTGACCCCTGACCAAGCCGAGCACTGCCTATGTAGGTGCTTCTGACTCCTCTTCCCGGGATCTCTCCTCAAGTGGACTGGTGACTTCCCTGGAGGGCTTGGAATTTTGGCTGAAGTCCCAAAGCTAGCAGTACTGGACCCCAATCATTCTAAAGAGAGTGCAGGAGACACCCGTGGGAGCCAGTGATCACCACCCCCATGGGAGAGAAGAAGGACGTGTGGAAGGAGACTCCCAGGAGGGGATTCGCAACAGGAGACACTCTTCAGCCCAGAGCAAGTGAGGGGGCTGTGAGAGACCAGGGAGGATTGTGAGAGACACCTGGGGGGCTGTGAGACACCTCGAGGGGCTGTGAAAGACCAGGGAGGACTGTGAGAGACTGGGGGGATTGTGAGACACGCGGGGGGGCTGTGACACACCCCAGGAGGCTATGAGAGACCCAGGGGACTGTCAGAGACCAGGGAGGACTGTGAGAGACCCAGGGGGCTGTGAGAGACTGTGGGCGGGGCGGGCTGTGAGAGACCAGGGAGGACTGTGAGAGACCAGGGTGGGGGGTGGTTGTGAGACACCCGAGGGGGCTGTGACAGACCTGAGGGGGCTGAGAGAAACTCAAGGACTAACCCCCTTTCCACCAGCAATGCCTCCCATCTATAAACCTCAGAACCTTGTCCCATGCCAACCCACTCACCCTGTGTGCTATTCACGTCCGTGTTCACCTCCTCCACCAGTCAGGGGTGTCCTGAGAACAAAATCTGATTCATTTCTCTCCTGTTTAACCAAATAACTAAGGGCCCTGCACTTAGTAGGTGCTTTATAGATTTTATTGCACAAAGAAGTGAATAATTAGAAGACGGGTATTTCTGTTTTCATTTTAAAAGCTAGATAAATGTGTTTTCTTTTTAAAGAAGCACATCAGTGTCACATAAACTGCTCTTTCAGAATGTACTGCAGTATGTTGAAGCCAATAGTAATGGATATTTAGATGTGTTTATTGTGATAAACTGGGGCCTCCCCAGTGACTCAGTGGTAAAGAATCTGCCTACAATGCAGGAGATTCGGGTTCGATCCCTGGGTCAGGAAGAACCCCTGGAGAAGGAAATGACAACCCACTCCAGTACTCTTGCCTGGGAAATCCCATGAACAGAAGAGCCTGGTGGGCTACAGTCCATGAGTCAGCTTTCGACTCTTTATAGAGACTGACAACAATAACATTGTGATAAACTTCAGGTCCACAGAAGCTCCTCCCTCTTTTATGCCAGGTGACAGCATATGAAGATGCAGGAATTTCCCTCTAGCAAATGCCCCTCTGTAAAGTTCACACTCCCCTTCAGAGAGGTAGCACCTCTGACAAATGCATCTGGACAGCTGACTCCAGAGATAAAGCTCTGTAATGGGCCCAGAAGACTCGGGACCACTGATGGGAGTTTCAACAATCCATCCCCTCCTTAACTGTGAGGGCTGTCCATTATCAGGAATAAGCCTCAACATCCAGGATTCAGCGCAAGCTAGGCTCCCCAGGAAACCCTGGAGCTGGGAAATCAGGAAGGGCTGTGGTGAGTGGGCTTTCTGGGACCCACCGTGCAGATGGAAAAAGGCCGTGGGAACCAAGAGTGGGGACTGCCCCCAGTCTCAGGACCTCGAAATGCAGGTTTCAGAAATCTCCATCTCCCCAGAGCCTGCCCCTCCCATGGTCTTCCTCAGCACAGTAAATGACAACTCTGTCCTTCCAGCGGTCCAGCCGCATCCACCCCAACACCAAACATCCTGCAGCTCTTCACTGAACTATTACAGGTGCCTCTTCACTGGCCCTGGTTTCCACTCCTGCTCTCTGTACAGTTAATCCCCCACCACAGCCAGAGGGAGCTGTCATCAAGTCCTCTATCCAAACCCCTTCTGTCCTGTTCTACCTCATCAGAGTATAATCCAAATGTATGTATCATGTATCATCTAGGTTTGCCCAGGGCTTTCCCAGAGATTTAAAAGTTCAGCTTCCTCCCAGGCCAAGGCGCCTTCCTAAAGCAAGTTTCTCAGAGCCTTGGCCTTGATCCGTTCTCTTATCACTTCTGGTGAGTCAATGGGGCAGGGTTATTAGAGTCCAACTTGGCAAGTGAGGAAAACTGAGGCACGGCCAAGGTAAGTGATTCACCTTTCTTCAAAGGGCTCATTACCGACGGGGTGATTACAGGTGGTTACAGTGTGGGCCTGTGCCAGAAATCTGGGCTGGGTCCTGGCTTGGCCGCTTTCAGGGTGAGAAATCACTAACCTCTGTGTGCCTTGGTGTTTCCATCTGTAAAATGGGTAATGAGCATAAATGGCCCCTGACATTTTATGAGCATGAGGAAACCCAGGCATCACCCTGGGGAAGAGTCTGACTCTGGGACTGGGACTAGACAGTGGGTCAACCCACTAGACAACTGGTCAACCCACCAGCCCCTCTACTTGCTCCAAGACCTCGGACACATCACCAACTGCCATCTGCTGATGGAGATGATGGCATCACACACACAGTCTCTCTGTCTCCCCTCTCTCAGGGACTGAGCTCCTGACTCGGACGGTCTGTGCCAACTCTGGGTAGTTACTATCAGAGTTGAATTGTTGGCCACCCAGTTGGAGAATTGGTGACTTGTGTTTTCTAAACACATCACACATAGGAAGTGAAATCAACAGGCATTCGATTACATGATAGAAATGAGGAAGAGGATATTTCTGACTTAGACAAACAGATGGGTGAAGGTGCCATTCTCTGAGAAGACAGACATAAGAGGGGAGCATGAATGGGACAGGGGGCAGGAGATCATGGGTGGCATCTCACGCTGAGCCTGAGATACATTTGGAACATCCTGGTGGAAATGTCAGAAAGCCGAACAAACTGTACCTAACTAGGTCTGGAACCCAGAGAGGCATGAGCTATTGAGGCCACCTGCCTAGAGATGGTAAATGAAGTGAAAGGACCTTTAATTATGGATAGGGAAACTGAGGCCAGACCAGGAAAGAGGTCTGGCAAGGTTCACACTACGAGTAATAGGTTTGTTGTTATTTAGTCGCTCAGTCGGGTCCGAATCCTTTGAGACCCCATGCCCTCCAGCCTCCTCTATCCATGGGATTCTCCAGGCAAGAATACTGAAGTAAGTTGCCATTTCCTCCTCCAGGGAATCTCCCCAAATCAGGGATCAAACTTGAGTCTCCTATACTGGCAGGCAGATTCTTTACCACTAAACCGCCTGGGAAGCCCTAATGGGTAGGTTAGGGGCACAGTATCTTTGTATTGGTAGGCTGGATGAAGACCCTCCAAAGATGCTCACATCCTAATCCTTAGAATTTGTCCACATTTCCATACAGGGTGAAAAAGGACTTTGCAGGTGTGATCAAGCTAAGGATCTTAGCTGGGGAGATGATCCTGGATTATCTGGGTGGGCCCAGTGTAATCCCTGGCTCCTTATAAAAGGGAGAAGGCCAAGTGAGAAGGGCTGCAGAGGTTAGACTGATGCTGCCAAGAGATGCAGACAGCCTCTAGAAGCTGCAAGAGGCAAGAAACAGATTCTCCATGGAGCCTTCTGGAGGAACCCGCCCGGAGACACCTGGATTTTAGCCCCACAAGACTCATTTCCAGTTTCTGCCCTCCAGAACTATAGGAGAGTAAATGTGTGTTGCTTTAAGCCACTAAAGTTGTGGTAATTAACTACAGCTGCCTCGGAACACTAATACCATTGAACTTATCCCTTACCATTGAGAGCATGAACTTGGCTCTCCTGGGGATTCTTCTGGCCAGAAGTAATACTGCTCTGAGCACATTTACTGTTCCTTTAACAAGAGTTTCTGGGGCTGATTCAGCAGCTCAGGCTATTTCCCTCTTTCTCATTCTTCAGGATAGTAAAGTCTCTGCCCAGAATCAAAATAGGGCTGTCGTGGGACTGCCCTCGTAGTCCAGTGGTGAAGAATCCACCTTCCAACGCAGGCGATGGGGTTCAAGTCCTGGCTGGGGAGCTAATATCCCACCTGCAGCAGAGCAACTAAGCCCAGACACCCCAACTGGAGAGCCTGCGCACCCCAGTGAGAAGCCCCGGCACTGCAACTCGAGAAAGTCCACGCACCAGGGCGAAGAGCCAACACAGTGAGAAGCCCCGGCACTGCACCTCGAGAAAGTCCACGCCCCAGGGCGAAGAGCCGACACAGTGAGAAGCCCCGGCACTGCAACTCGAGAAAGTCCACGCACCAGGGCGAAGAGCCAACACAGTGAGAAGCCCCGGCACTGCAACTCGAGAAAGTCCACGCACCAGGGCGAAGAGCCAACACAGTGAGAAGCCCCGGCACTGCAACTCGAGAAAGTCCACGCACCAGGGCGAAGAGCCAACACAGTGAGAAGCCCCGGCACTGCAACTCGAGAAAGTCCACGCACCAGGGCGAAGAGCCAACACAGTGAGAAGCCCCGGCACTGCAACTCGAGAAAGTCCACGCACCAGGGCGAAGAGCCAACACAGTGAGAAGCCCCGGCACTGCAACTCGAGAAAGTCCACGCACCAGGGCGAAGAGCCAACACAGTGAGAAGCCCCGGCACTGCAACTCGAGAAAGTCCACGCACCAGGGCGAAGAGCCAACACAGCCAAAAAAAAAAATAAGGAATGTAGTGGGCTTCCTCATGAGGGAAATGGAAATCAAAAACCACAATGAGATGTCACTTCAAACCCACTAGGGTGGCGACAATAATAATACTTTTTTAAAAAACCAAAAAAAAACGAAAATAGGGACTTCTCTGGTAGTCCAGTGGCTAAGATTATAAACTCCCAGTGCAGGGGATCAGGTTCAATCTCTGGTCAGAGAACTAGATCCTACATGCCACAACTAAGACTTCAAACTCCACAACTAAAAAACCCATGTAGCCAAATAAATAAATATTAAAAAATAATGATAAATGTTCTAAAAATAGGACCGTCATAACCCCAAGTATCATGACCTCAAATGACAGCCCCTAAAGCAAAGAAGGGGACAGGAGGCTGGGGTCTCCACATTTTGATGACCTCTTGATTTAATGGAAAGAAAAATATTTCTGCAAAGCCCCAGGAGACTTTCTTTTCCACCTCCTTGGGCAGAACCACTCACACTCTCCTCCTGGGATGACACTGATTGGCTTACAGCAGTGATGATCTGTTCCTTTAAACAGGAGTCACTGTTGTCCAGGGGAAGGAAATGATCCTCGGAGTAATGCTCTGAGCTTACTTCCAAGGTCCTGGGAGATTAACCTCCACCCTCTGGAATCCTTCTTTGAGTCCGTGGTTCTAAGAATAGGCCATAGTGGATAGAGATTGGCCACCTCACAAGAAAGTTCCTTTCCACAGGGTTACAACACCTGTCTGGTCAGAGCCCACAAAGATGCAGCTGACACTCCCCAGATCCAGTTTCCTTCCCTTATGAGCCCAATCATCCCTGTGTTTAGAGAGGATCTCCCTTTGAGGAGCTGCAACATCTATTCCATTGAAGTTGGAGTCTCAAATAGTTTTTGAAAGTTCAACACGCACCCCGCAAAAAGCAGATTTCTATTAGAAGGAAGAGGGGGAACTGGATATTGGGAAAGTGACCAGTAGTTGCTGCCACAAACTCTTTGTACTGCTCACTTACTACATTCATTTTAGCACTGTGCGTGCTAAGTTGCTTCAGTTGTGTCCGACTCTTTGTGACCCTATGGACTGTAGCTCGGCAGGCTCCTCTGTCCATGGGAGTGTCCAAGCAAGAATACTGGAGTGGGCTGCCATGCCCTTCTCCAGGAAATCTTCCTGACCCAGGCATCGAACCTGAGTCTTTTACATCTCCTGCACTGGCAGGCGGGTTCTTTACCGCTAGTGCCCCTTGGGAAGCCTCCATTTTACCTACTAGACTTTAATCCAGTAGTGCTCAGCCAAGGACGACTCTATCCTCTAAAAGACATTGACAACCTCTGGGTCATATCTGGTTATCACAGCTAGAGAGATGTTGCTATCAAAGCATTTTCCTCAGCAGCTCCAAAGCACAGGGCCCAGCCCCTCCCCACCAGGCTCAGTGATGAGGCTCCCTGCAAAGCAGCTCACATGTCTTCCCTCTAAAATCTCCTCCCAGTGAAGAAGGCCTGGCTTCCTGCTCTGAAATGCACTGTGTGATTAGGACTCCGCCAGTGGGTAACCCCAAGAGCAATGGCTGTTTGAGGGTTGCCTACATCCAGGCTGAGGCAGACAGCCTATGGCCTTTGGTTCAAGACAAAGTTTGTGGCCCCTGGGGGTGTGGTCCCTGTCCAGAGAAAACAAACGAGCCCTCAACCCACTTAGTGTCTAAACAGAGGATAGCCAGAGGCCCTATGGCCTGGCTTGTGATTCCTTAGGAGCCTGAGTGAATGCAGCTGTGCTCAGGCCATACCAATTCCTTATCCACAGGGGGAACTTTTAAAAGGCTGATAGTGAGAAATGAGATTCACGTGGACCAACAGCCCTGGATTTTCAGTCCAGTTTTGCAGACTCTCGGGTAGTCTCTCAGGGCCTATAACAATCCATTTCCAATTCTGATTCAATGAACATTCGTGGTGCACCGTTCGTGACCCAGACATTGTGCGTGTTTTTATCCTTGTTAATCTCACCTAGTTCACACGCCAACCTGCAGTGTCCTCAGTATCATCCCCATTTTCAAGATAAGGAAAGTGAGGCCCAGGGAGGTCAGCTAAGGCATTGCCAGCCAGTGGGATCAGGGTTCAGGTGGGTTAGAACCTCAGTCCTGGGGCTGCTCTGCTTTTATTAAACACCACCAACATTAATCATCTCACAAGTGCATTTTCTGAAAGGTGATTGGAAAAAGAAGTGTGCTATCAAGAGAGACTAAATTGAATTGCCCATATGGTCAAATGGACCCTGCTTTTCCCCTTCAGAAAACTATCGACCCACAAGCTCTGCCTTATCCACAGAGACCTGCAGCTGTGCTCATGTTAATACTGCAGTACTCATGTTAACACTCAGCTAGGGCTTCCCTGGTGGTCAGGTGGTTAAGAATCTGCCAGCCAGGGCAGGAGACATAGGTTTGATCCCTGGTCTGAGAGGATCCCACATGCCCTGGAGTAACTAAGCCCATGCACCACAACGATTGAGCTCTAGAGCTCGGAAGCCATAATTACTGAAGTCTTCGTGACCTAGAGCCCGTGGCCCACGGCAAGAGAAGCCACCCCAGTGAGAAGCCCATGCAGTACAACCAGGGAGCCGCCCCTACTCACCACAGCAACAGAAAAGCCCACACTGCAACAAAGACCCAGCACAGCCAAAGAGAAATAAATAAAATTATTTTAATAAATGCTATACAGGAACCAAAACTGTTTGGTGTCTATTTCATCACAAAGGAAAATTCATGTGTTCTACCACTCACATCCACTTACAAAAGCGAACTCTTGGTGGACAGTTAAGCAGCTGGACAAATCGTCACGGGTATCTGTATTCTTAAACAGTGTCCTAACCAGAGGCTGCCCCTCTGTCTTTCACTGATAAGAAGTTTGATTAAATCTCATTGGCCTCCAGCCCTCAGGAGGCTGCAATTATTCCTGTTTATAATTTTCCACCTCCCAAACTAACCCTCTATTCCTGAACACGCATTTTTAGGCATCAGGCAGTAGTATAAATTACACTATACAATTATTTGTAATTAAGGGAGAAAATGTGTATCGTGCTGCAAAGATGAGCCCTGTTTGGCTGTAGTTAATCATGTCTGTGCCAGAGCACTGGCCCAGGGAGGCAGCATGAAACACGATTAACTTTCATCTGACTTAATGGAGGTTATGTTGCTGTTTTTCATAATCGTAATATCTCGAGACATATAAACAGTTTTTCTCCAATGTAATTGCATTTCTACCACAAAGACAGCTTGGGTTTAACTGAGAGTTTGGGCATATTCTATGGATGATACTAGAATTTTGTTATAAAACCCGAGCAGGACTGTCCCCATTCAGGAGCTGAAAAACTCATCACAACCCCCAGCGGGAGGAGACCCTGCAGCCTCTTCTGTTCTCCTGGAAACATGTTCAGGCCCAATTCTGTGAACCATTAAAGCCCCGTGCTCGAGTTCTATGCCCTTGTGCTCTGGAGCCCCCAAATGCATCCCAGGCCATATTTTTCCTACTTTCAACATTTCTCCTTCATACATCGATTTGTTTGAGACACATTAAAAGCTCGACTTTTACAACCCTCATAAAATCCCATCTGATCCAAGCTCAGACCCACACTTAGCCAGAAAGTGCTCAGACAAAAATGGCTCAGATTGTATTTCAGCCTCTTGATGGAAAGATACACACGCAGCACGGGCTGTAAGTCAGGTTTTCTCCACAAAAATGCCTCCAAGAAGGACACAGAGGAAGAAATGAGGCTTATACACATTGAGGGAAAGGGCCCCTCGAGGTTAAACCAACAAGGAGGTGGGGAGTGGTATGTGGAGCCTGAAGAGCCCAATTATCCAGCCAGGATCAGGATGATCACAGAAAGAAGCCATCAGGGTGAGCAGGAACACAGAGGAGAAAGGCCATCCTAGAGAACGGGGCTGAAGACAGCAGGGGCTGTAGAATCAGGAGGCGGGAGGTTCTGAGAATTATCCTGAGCCCCGACCCAGGTCCCTGCCCAGTCGTGTCTGAGTGACTTCCCAGGCTGGGGGGCATCTGAGCCCCTGAGGCCCCTCATGTTTCCCAGGAGGAACCTGCGCTCCCAAATGGGGCCAGGAGTCCCCACCTGCCTGCAGAGAACCTGGGAAACTTAGGCCGAGGCCTTGGACCCAGAGAACTGTGAAGTGAGCCACGGGGAAGAAACATGAGTGGAGGACACTCTGCAGATCCTCCGATCCTGCGAGTGTCTGAGCTGGTGAGTCAAGTCCTGACCTCAGGCCTGATCCACAGCATCTGCCTGCAGTGGACACACATATGTGCTCACACGTGAGAATATACATACACACAAGTACACGCCTACACACAGGCATTCACATGCAAACACACACATGTACATGAGCATAAACACACAGGAACATATGGCATCACTCAAAAAAGAAATCTTCCCCTCCTCCCTAAGAAAAGAAAAGAAGCAAAACACAGACATCCCCATGTTTGGTCTTTGAATGACAACAGTGGGAAAAAGTCATCCAGTGACACCAGCTCAGCCCAACCCATGGCCCCACTACTACTGTGTGTCCATTTGCCCTGCCTCCATCGTCAGGCTTCCCGGACAGAGAGAAAGAGACAGAGCGGAAAACTGCGGGCAGGGCTCAGCCTGAGGAAGGAGCCTGAGGCCTGAAGGCAGGGAGCGTGCAGAAACAAAAAAAGGAAATTCTATGAGAACCATCTGACTCCTTTAGGAAGGACGACATTAGGGTAGTGTGTATCCCAGAAGAGGAAGAGGGGGAGAAAGGAGCAGAGAGTCTGTTTAAAGAAATAATAGCTAAGAACTTCCCAAACCTCGTAAAAGAACTGGATACATACGTCCTTGAAGCTAAGAGAACGCCTAATTACCTCAATGCAAAAAGATCTTAAACACACATGATATTAAAATGGTAAAAAGCCAATGACAAAGAATTTTAAGACTACCCTGGTGGCACAGTGGATAAGAATCTGCCTGCCGATGCAGGGGACATGGGTTCAATCCCTGATCCTGGAAGATCCCATATGGCCACAGGCACCTAAGCCCACGCGCCACAACTACTGATCCCGCTCTGCAACTACTGAAACTGCACGCCTAGAGTCTACACTCTACAACAAGAGACGCCACAGCAAAAAGAAGGCCACGCACCGCACCAGAGTAGCCCCCACGTGCCGCAACTAGAGAGCCCCACGCAAAGCAGCAAGGACCAAGCGCAGCCAAAATGATAATAATAATTGCAAAGGTAGCCAGGGAAAAAGGAATGGTAACCTACCGAAACAACAACAACAAAAACCCTTATTTTTGTTGTTATTAGCAGGATTTCACCAGAAACTCTACAGGCCAGGAGGAAGTGGAATGACATTCTCAAAAGACTGCAGGGTAAAAACTGTCACCCAAGAACACTCTATCCAGCAAAGTCATCATTCAGATGTGAAGGAGAAATACTTTCCCAGACAAATCATAATCATCCTAAATGTAAATGGACTGAATTCACCAATCAAAAGACAAAGAATGGCTGGATGAATTAAAAAACACAAGATCCAACTAAATGCTGCCTCCTAGAGACTCATATCAGTTCTAAAAACAAATATAGGTTCAAAGTGAAGGGGATGGAAAATGCTACTTAAAGCAAATAGCATCCAGAAGAAAGTGCGTGTATCCATACTCACCTCAGACAAAATAGACTTCAAGCCAAAAAAGGTAACAAGAGACAAACATAGAGAGTATACAAAGGGAACAATTCATCAAGAAGACATAATGGTTATTAATGTATATATACCTAATAGAGGTGCATCAACTTATATAAAATAGTTATTATCGGATCTAAAGGGAGAAACTGACAGAAATACAAGAGGACTTTAAAACCTACCTCACTTACATCAGTGGATAGATCATTCGGACAGAAAGTTAACAGGGAAAAGAATGTCCTTAAGTGAAATATTAGACCAGGTGGATTTGATACATACGTATAGAACATTCCATCCAAATGCAGAAAAATACACATTCTCCCTAAGTGCACACAGAACTTTCTCAATGATAGATCATATGTTGGAACACAAAACAAATCTCAATAGATTAAGAAGGTTGACATCATATCAAGAATCTTTTCTAAACGCAATGGTATGAAACTAGAAATCAACTCCAAGAGGAAAGCTGGAAAAAATCGCAGATCTGTGAAGACTGAAAATCATGCTATTGAACAAGCTATTGGGTGAACTAAGAAATCAAAGGAGAAATTGAAAATTACTCAAAGAAAAATGAAAATACAACATACAAAATCTACAGGATACAGCAAAAGTGGTACTAAGAGGGAAGTCTCTAGCAATACAGGAGCACCTAGAGAAACAAGAAAAATCTTGAGCAATCTAACCTTACACCTAAAGGAGCTAGAAAAAGAAAAAGAAAGAAATCCCAGTCATTAGGAGGAAGGAAATAATAAAGATCAGAGTGGAAATAAATGGAATAGAGACTAAAAAGACAATAAGAAGGATCAGTGAAACCAAGAGCTCGTTCTCTGAGAAGATAAAATTTACAAACCCTTAGCCAAACTCGCTAAGAAACGAGAGAGAAGTGAAAGTGAAAGCGAAGTCGCTCAGTCGTGTGCAACTCTTTGCGACCCCGTGGACTGTAGCCTACCAGGCTTCTCCGTCCGTGGGATTCTCCAGGCAAGAATACTGGAGTGGGTTACTATTTCCAAACTCGCTAAGAAACAAGAGAGAAGGCTCTGATAAATAAAATCATACATGCAAGATAAGGAACAAAAACAGATATCACAGAAACACAACGTATTTTAAGAGAATACCATGAACAGCCATATACTAACAAGCTGAACAACCTAGAATAAATGGACAAGTTCTTAGAATCATACAACCTTCTATGACTCAATCATGCAATAATAGAAAACCTGACTAGACTGGATCACTAATACAGAGATTGAAACAGTAAAAGCAAACAAACAAACAAAGAAAAACTCCCCCAAAAACAAAAATACAGAGCTAGATGCTTCACAGGTGAATTCTACCAAACATTCAAAAAGATTTAATACCTACCTTCTCATATTGCTGCAAATAAATGAAGAGGAAGGAATGCTTTCTAACTCATGTTATGAGGCCAACATCACGCTGCTTCTGAACCCAAACAAAAAGAACATGCAAAAAAGAAAATTATAGGCCAATGTCTCTGATTCGCATAGATGCAAAAACCCTTAACAAAATACTAGCAAACCAAATACACCAATACACTAGAAGAATCATATACCACAATCAAATGGGATTTATTCCAGAGATTTAATGACGGTTTAACATCCACTAATCAATCAATGTGATACAAAACAGTGTTTTAAAATGAAGGATAAAAACCATACAGTCATCTCAATAGATGCAGAAAAGCATTTGGCAAGATTCAACACCCATTTATGATAAAACCTCTCAATAAAGTAGGTACAAAAGGAATGTATTCCAACATAATAAAGGACATATATGACAAACCCACAGCTAACATCATACTTCATGGTGAAAAACTGAAAACTACCCCTTTCAAATCAGGAACAAGACAAAGTTGTTCATTTACATAACACTAATCCAAGATGGTATAGTATTGGAAGTCCTAGTAAGAGCAATTGGGCACTGAAAACAAATAAAGACATCCAAATGAGAAAGGAAAAAGTGAAACTGTCACCCTTTATAGACAACATGATTTTATATATAGAAAACATCAAAGACTCCACCAAAGGAAAAAAAAAAAAACTACTGTAAATAATAAATGAGGACAGTGAAGTCGCAGAATGAAGATTAAAACATGCATAAATCTGTTGCTTTTCTATACCCTAGTAATTAACTATCAGAAAGATAAATTAAGAAAACAATCCCATTTACAATCACAGCAAAAATAAAATACCTAGGAATAGATTTAACCAAGGAGGTGAAAGATCTGTACATTGAAAACTTTAAGACATTTTTGAAGGAAACTGAAGAAGACACAAATCAGAGGAAAGATATCCCAAGCCCATGGATCGGAAGAGATAATATTGTGAAAATGTGCATATTACCTAAAGCAACCTACAGATTCAGTGCAATTCCTATCAAAATCCCAAGGTCATTTTTCATAGAAATAGAACAAAAAAAAAAATTCTAAAATTTGTATGGCACCATAAGACCCCAAATAGCCAAAGCAATCCTAAGAAAAAAAGAGCAAAGCTGGAGGTATCATACTCCTGCTTTCAAACGGTATTCAGTTCAGTTCAGTTCAGTCGCTCAATCGTGTCCAGCTCTTTGCGACCCCATGGACTGCAGCACACCAGGCTTCCCTGTCCATCACCGTTAGTCTAACTGTATGAGTCATAGTAATCAAAACAACATGGCAAGGGGTTCCCTGGTGAGTCAGTGGTTAAGAAACCACCTTTGATGCAAGAGACACCAGTTTGACCCCGGGTCCGGGAAGATCTGACATGCCAGAGAGCAACTAAGCCCATGTGCCATAATACTGAGCCCACGTGCCACAGGTACTGACGCCCAAGCCTCTAGAGCCCATCCTGCCCAACAGGAGAAGTCACCGCAATGAGTCCACGCACTGCAATTAGAGAAATTCTGTGTACAGCAACACAGACCCGCCACAGCCAATAAATAAATCAATTAAAAAAAAACAGCATGGTACTAGTAGAGAAACAGTTACATAGAGCAATGGAATCGAATTAAGAGCCCAGAAATAGACTCACACACATATGGACAATTAATTTACAAGAAAGGAGTGAAGAACAATGGCGAACGGACAGTCTCTTCAACACATGATGTTTCGAGAAGCAGGCAGCTACATTCAAAAAGGCAAAATGACCACTACCACACACAAAAGTCAGTTCAAAATGGTTTAGGCTTGAAGATAAGACGTGAAGCCATTAAACTCCTAGAAGAAAACGTAGGTAGTATGATCTTGGACATAAGTCTTAATGATATCTTTCCAGACATGTCTCCTCAGGCAAGGAAAACGAAAGCAAAATGGATCAAGCTACAAACTTCTGCACAGGAAAGGAAACCATCAGAAAAAGGAAAGATAACTTACTGAATGGGAGAAGGTACTTATAAATGGTATATCCAATAAGGGGTTAACATCCAAAATATATAAAGAACTCATACAAGTCAACAACAACAAAAAACGAACAACCCAATTTAAAAACAGGCAGAAAGGCTGAATAGACACATTTCCAAAGAAGACAGACAGACGGCCAACAGGCACAGGAAAACATGCACAGCATCACGCGTCACCAGGGAAATGCAAATCAAAACCACAAGGAGCATCACCTCACGCCTGGTAGGAGAGCTGCTAGCAAGAAGGCAAGAATGACACACGCCAGTGAGGACGTGGAGAAAATGAAGCTGTCACACACTGCCGGTGGGAATGTAAGTTGGTGCAGCCACGGTGGAAAACAACATGGAGGTTCCTCAGAAAATTAAGAATAGAGCTACCACTTGCTGCTGCTGTTCAGTCGCTAAGTTGTGTCTGACTCTCTGTGACCTCAAGGACTGCAGCACGCCAGGCTTCCCTGTCCTTCACCACCTCCCAGAGTTTGCTCAAACTCATGTCCAGCTATCCCACTTCTGGGTGCTTATCCAAAGAATACAACAATACTAATTTGAAAAGGTATAGCCATCTCTATGTTCATCACGACATTATTGACAATAGCCAAGATATGGAAGCGAGCTAAGTGCCCATCAATAGATGAATGGATAAAGACGAATATGAAATACATATGACGGAATACTACTCAGACATTTTAAAAAAGATAAAACCTTGCCATTTGCTACAACATGGACGGACTTTGAGGGCACCATGGTAGTTGAAGTAAGTCAGGGAAAGACAAATACTGTGTGATTTCACTCATATATGGGATATTTAAAAAATAAAAAAACAAAATGAATAACCAAATCAAAAACAAACACATGGACACAGAGAATAGTGATTACCAGAGAGGAAGGGATCAGGGGAGGATGAAATAGGTAAAGGAGATCAACTGTATGGTGATGGATGGAACCTAAATTTTTGATGGTCAGCACATTTGTGGCTCAGCTGGTAAAGAATTCACCTGCAATGCAGGAGACCTGGGTTCGATCCCTGGGTTGGGAAGATCCCCTAAAGAAGGGAATGGCTACCTACTCCAGTATTCTGGCCTGGAGAATTCATGGAGTTGCAAAGAGTCAGACACAACTGAGCGACTCTCACTTTCACTTTTTCACATTGTAGGATATACAGAAGTAGAAATATAATACTGTACACATGAAACTCATATCATGTTATAATCCAATGTTACATCAATAAAAAATAAAATGAAAAAGGCCAAGACCTGTTAAGCTTTCAAACTTACTGGCTGAGTGATGAATTGACTAGAAAAAGCCTAGGTTAGTGGATGAGTGTATGTCTATGTATTTGTGTGTGTTTGTACAAATAAGCCTTTGTATGTCTGCCCAGAATGGTTCACATTCAGTGATGTTGCAGATCCAATTCATGTATTTATCAGTTCAGTTCAGTTCAGTTGCTCAGTCGTGTCTGACTCTTTGCACCCCCATGGCCTGCAGCACGCCAGGCTTCCCTGTCCATCACCAACTCCCAGAGCTCCCTCAAACTCATGTCCATCAAGTCAGTGATGCCATCCAGCCATCTCATCCTCTGTAGACCCCTTCTCCTTCTGCCTTCAATCTATCCCAGCATTGGGGTCTTTTCTAAGGAGTCAGTTCTTCACATCAGGTAGCCAAAGTTTTGGAGTTTCAGCATCAGCATCAATCCTTTCAATGAATATTCAGGACTGATTTCCTTTAGGATTGACTGATTTGATCTCCTTGCAGCCCAAGGAATTCTCAAGAGTCTTCTCCAACACCACAGTTCAAAAGCATCAGTTCTTCAGTGCTCAGCTTTCTTTATAGTCCAACTCTCACATCCATACATGACTACTGGAAAAACCATAGGTTTGACTAGACAGATCTTTGTTGGCAAAGTAATGTCTCTACTTTTTAATATGCTGTCTAGGTTGGTCATAGCTTTTCTTCCAAGGAGCAACTGTCTTTTAATTTCATGGCTGCAGACACCATCGGCAGTGATTTTGGAGCCCAAGAAAATAAAGTCTGTCACTGTTTCCATTGTTTCCCTGTCTATTTGCCATGAAGTGATGAGACTGGATGTCATGATTTTAGTTTTTTGAACATTAAGTTTTAAGCCAACTTTTTCACTCTTTTCTTTCACTTTCATCAAGAGGCTTTTGAGTTCCTCTTCACTCTGCCATAACATGTCATCTGCATATCTGAGGTTATTGATATTTCTCCCAGCAATCTTGATCCCAGCTTGTGCTTCATCCAGCCCGGCATTTCACATAATGTACTGTGCATGTATGTTAAATAAGCAGGGTGACAATATACAGCCTTGATGTACTCCTTTCCCAATTTGGAACCAGTCCACTGTTCCATGTCCTGTTCTAACTGTTCTAACATGAATTTATATGTGTATATACGTCGGGTTCTAACATGTATTTATAAAGGCAAATAAATAACAAGGACTTCCACTGATATACAGAGGTCACTCGCCTTAATCTGAGGATAACTCTTCTCTCCACTGAAAATGTAAGCTCATTACAAGGATAGACTAAATGGGGAGTATTCCCAGCCCATCCTGTCCAAGGACAGACATTACCTGTCCTTAGACCTCATTTCCCAGAGAAGCAGGGACTTCTTTCCACCCAGAGACCACTCCGTCTTGGATGTTTCACGCTCTCTTGCTGACTTTGAAACACAAGTCCACATCCCTCAGTGGCCCTGCCTGCTGACCCACAGCTTCATCTTATGAAAACCCTGGCCCATAGCTTTGCCTACCATGTCCCTGCTTGTGACTCAGCTGCATTCTATCCCAGCCCTAGAATCGCTTTATGAGCGGCTCCCACGTGTGCGAGTTGATTGGCTGGGCCATTCCCCTGGGGACCAAGAAAAGTACCCAAGTCGTGTTTGGCCAGGTGGAAGCCAGATGTGTTAGGGTGGCCAACAGCCTTCCTCATTGGCTCCCAGTAAGTGCCTCGCGGGTGACCTGACCCACTTTGGTGGCCGCAGGAAGGGAGCTTTTTGGCTAAAAGGTTGCACAGAAGTTCAGGAGAGGTTCATGCTCTGGTGAAAATCAGATCAGCCAAAAAGCTGTGTGTATCCTGAGTTAGAGGTGGAGACTGTCCAGAAGACACCAAACCTCTGAATGCAGTGCATCTGGCTGTTTCAGAGCACAGGGAACCCTTGTCAGGTGGGGATTCTGAGTGCCTTGGAGTCCTGACTATTTGAACAGGAATCGGGATTTGTTCAGCTGCAAGGCAGTAAATAATTAACAGTGGTTTAAGCCAGTGCTTTCCAAATTTTAATGTGCAGACAAATCTCCTGGGTTCCTCGTTAAACACCAGCTTCTAATTGATTAGGTCTGGGTTCATGGCTGTAACAGCCTCCCAGGAGAAGCCCAAGTTTCGAGTCCAGAGACCACACTCTGAGTAGCAAGGGGCTGCACACTACAATCACCTGGGGAGCTTTAAAAACCCACCCACGCCTGAGTCCTAACCTCAGAAATTATGACTACTATGGAGTACAGCATTGGCATCCATGTATTTAAATTCTCCCCAAGTGCTTCTAATACGTAGCCAAGATTGAGAACTGCTTGCTTAAGCAAGACAGACATTTAATTATCTCACATAAAAATAAGTACAGAGAGAGGCATTCCTGGGGTTGGATTTGGAAGTACAATGTTGTAATTAAGGAGCTCAAACATCCTTATCTGTTCTCAAACTTGATGCCTAATGGTTTCAAGATGGCTGCACAGTTCCAGACATCACATCCTAACACAGAGGAGAAATGAACAGTAGACTCTTTGCTGTCTCTCTCTTAAGCAGGGATTAAAGTCTCTCATAGAACCCAGCTGCCCCACCCATTCCCCCTTAGACATCTCATTATGTTTTGTTTTGTTTTTTATTCCCAGAGAGGGTTCTAATAAGGTTGCCAGATTTAGCAAATAAACATAGTCTGTCCTGAATTTAAATTGTGACATATTTATAGTAAAAAACTATTCATTGCTTATCTGAAATTCGAATATCAATATAGCAGGACACCCAGTATTTTACCTGGCTCTAAGCACGCACCCAACCATTAACCAATCACTGACAAAAGGAAATAGGAGTTATCCCTCTTAGCTGAGCCTCCAGCACCCCCAAGTGACCCATCCCTACATCTTTTTCTCAGCCTGAGCACTTCTCTCTCTTTGGTCAGATCTGGGTCACATGTCTGTCTCTAAGTCAATTGCTGGCCTTAGTGGAATGGAATGTGCTGACTGGCTCTGCTTGGGTCACATACTCCACCCTTCACAAGGGAATAGGGAGAAGCCATGCCCTCAAAGCACGGTTGGGAGTGCTGTCAGCAGGAGAAGGGTGAACTAACCCTGTCTTTTACTTTCTATATTCTGGGGCCTTGCTAACCCTGGAGGGACTGCCCCTCCCAGGGATGGCCAATACCTAGAGATAATAAAGAGCTTGCCCGTGAGTGTACTTTTCAGCGACATGCCGACCAGCGCAGAGCCTACATCCCAGCCATCTTTTTCAGGCCTTCACACTCTAGGCCACTATCCGCCTGCCCTCGTCACCCCAGGGACAGCATCAAACAACCAGAGACAGCTCCTTTGCCCCCAGACCCGCTTGCCAATCCAAAGCCTGCCTGCCCTGCTGCTTCTACTCCTTCCCAGGGAAACCACAGGCCCCTGTCCACAGCGCCCCTCTTCGTCTGCCTCTGCCCCACTGGGCACTTCCCACTGCAGCCCCCAGTGGGCGGCAAGCTTAAACACAGCAGCCAAGGAGGGCTTTACTGAGAAGGTGATACCTCAGGAGAGACCTGAAGGAGGGAAAGGAGAGAGCCGCTCAGATAACTGCGAGAAGAGCAGTCCAGGCACAGGGAAGAGCAAGTGCAAAGGCCCTGAGGTCAGGCGGGTTGTAACTGGCTCACCTTGGCTGTTGGACGGAGCAAAGGATTTCAAGGGAGAAGAGCGACAGTGGTCATCTGGGCAGGACTCTGCTCTTCCCCGCACCCACCGCCCGGTCCTACCGTCAAAGAGTGGGGGAGAGTCATCACATTAGAAAACGAATACATGCAATCACTTCAAAGAGAAAAAAATTGCTAAATATGACACAAAGGGAGGGAGGGATGTCAGACAGCAAAGGTGGGAGAGGCTGCCACAGATGGGCAATCTAGAAAGACTGAGCAAGGCCACGGTGAGGATTTTATTCTATTTAGATGCTTATTTTTTACTTATTTAGATTTTGATACACTTAGATTTTATTCTAAATGAATGAAAACAGGGGTAGAGACTTCAAAGGGGAAGGGACGCGAGCTCTCATGGTTTCCACCAGGATCCCTGGCTGCATGTGAAGAGCGAACTACAGGGACAAGGGTGGAAGCAGGGAGACCACACAAGAAGCTGGTGTCATTGACAGGCAGGAGCTAATAAAGTCTGGGCCAGGGTGTGCAGGGCAGCTGGTGAGAAGCAGCACTGTACAGACTCCATCTGTACTTGGGGGACAGGAGGTGTGGCTTGAGGCAGAGAGAAGAACGAGGGTAACGCCCAGCTTTCAACTTGAACCACCAGGTTGATGGCTGAGCACCAGCTCTTCTCTCTTGGAAGCAATAAACATTTGCTATAGAATCCGTGATTCCTATAAGCTAGTATGTGGCTCTGATTGTAATTTTGCATCCATGACTCTTGGTGAAAACCAACAGAATGTCCTGGCTTAAGAAAGTGTAATGGGGACAGTGGGGAGAGCTAAACAAAGAAAACTATGAGAACCTTAAAATACATTGATATTTTTTCTCTCCTTATAAAAATGGAAAAACTGAGGCACAGTAAGGCAAAGAAACTTGAGGTCACACAGCCAGTACGTATAAAGCCACGATTTGATCCCAGAGCCCATGTTCTTAACCACTGCATTCAACAACAACAACAACAAAATTTTAAGGGACTTTCCTGGTGGTCCAGTTGTTAAGATTCCACACTTTCAATGCAGAGGGGATGGGTTCTACCCCCAGTCGGGGAACTAAGATACCACATGCCATGGGGCATGGCAAAAAAATTTATAAAAATTTAATTACTGCAGTATTTATCCAGTCTCCTGGTAGAGGATATTGAGTTGTTCCAATTTGAAAGGTTATTTTTCATTGTTATAAATAATGTTGCTGACAACATCTATATAATCGTTTCTCTGCATCCTTGAGCAGGAGTCTCTGAAGATGAGTTCCAGACAGTAGATGCAGTGGTCTTGGGGTCCCACACATTCTGTGGCATCGGTCAGCCCCCACCTGATGACTCTCCATTGTTAGATGAGGGCCTGAAAGCCTTTCCCCCTATTAATATGAAAGAACTGGCACTTCCTCCCAGTCGCTGACCTGGCCCCAGAAGAGGCTGAGCACCTGAACAGAGCAAGATCAGCACTATCCATCCCCAAAGCCCAGCACATTATCTCAGAGTTGGTTACAGCCATTGCACAAAGGGGCCCCTGAAAAATGTGCCATTCTTTTCTGCCCATCCATGTTGCAGCTCTGACATTTCTCTGGGCTGGAGATTTCTTGGCTGAGATAATCCCAGGCTCCCTTCCAGTCCCAGGGTGGAGAACAGCCATTCATCCTAATGAGGGTCTGCTTGAGAGGACTGCTGCCAGGACACAGCAAGAAGAGGGACTTGTCCTGTTTCCCGTTTGCAAGGTGGTGGTCTGGGGACTGTAAACCACGAATGTCTCTGCCTCTCCCTCCATGGAGCGGTCACGCCTCCCTGAGTGGTCACGTACTGAGTGCTCAGAGGAACCAGTCCATAAGCTTATTGGTCCACCAAATCTTTGAACCGATTACAAAAATCCTTATGTTTCGGTGACACTTGGAGACCTTAGGGTTTTGTCACCAGGAACTTAAAAGAGGGAAGTGTGGATGCTGGGGCCTTTGGTGGACACTGTCTGGGTGTTACTGGCTTAATTCACTTCAGGAAAATCTGCGTTGAGTGTCCCTGGATGCACTGCTCTCCCAGGCCCAGGGGAAACTCAGGTGAGCATGGCCTTCACCTTGAGGAACGAATTATTCATCTCTGGTCCTACCAACACCAGCCATCCGTCTCCGACCTCCTGACTTTGCCGCATGCCAGTGACATCTGAGAACAAAAGGATGCTTGCTGACGTCAGTACTCTGTACCCCCTTCCCTGGGGTGCCCATGAACCTAGCCTGCAAGGGCAGGGGTGGTCTGTGATGAAAGCAAGCAGGAATCCCTCGGGAGAGCAAGACAAGGACTGCTCAGTTCTCACTCGGACTTTTCCCCATGCGTGCATCAGCTACCCAAGGGAAGCAGGTCAAAACACGCAGCAGATGCCAAATCCCAATACACGGTGCTTGTCTGGACTCAGTCCTTAAGAATCCTGAGTTAATTCAGCATTTCCACAAGTAGGTGACCTGCGGGGCACTGCAGCACACAAGGTAATTTTACACGCCGAGTCCATAAACATTATTTATTTTTAAGGGATGGATTTATTTCAAAGTATATTAGAAGAAATAGAAAACGTGAAGACGAACTCCATGATTTCACATCCATAACTGCATGGGCTGAGGTTTAATTTTTTTAAATGTTTCCATTTAAAGAGGAATGTTAAATACTACAGGTAGTAGTACATCGAGATGGCCCAGAATAATTGTGGGGTGGTTGGGAAATGCTGAGTTCCTGGCAGGCTGGTGTTTGATCCCTGGAGTTCAAGTCCCATTGGTCTGGGGAGGCCCCACCCCAGCCCATTAAAGTCACAGAGAAAGGTTGTCAGGGTGACCTCACCCCTGGCCCAGTGAAATAGGAAGGTTTGCTCATGGAACAAAATTGGGTCTGTTTTTCTGCACGTGTCCCCAGGCTAATACTGGAGAAAATGAATTTGGGTTGACTGGTCTGGCTTCACTTAAAATATGTAAAACTGGCTTCCTTTGCCCTTCGTGGCGACGGCTTCCAGCTGCTTTACCTCCCTTCTAACCTGTCTGCCTGCAGCAGGGCAGGGCTGCAGAAAGAGTTTAGCTCAAATGTTTTTGTGGAAGAGATGCTGATTTATAAAGCCTCTCCATTAACCACTGTTTTAATGAAGCAGATTACCATCCCCAAGGGGAGACTTAACATCCAGTGTAACTTACGCATAGATGCTGCTGTCATTTAAAAGGATCGCTAAAACTGTATTTTAATAGTGAGCTGACATAAACCTTCCACCCACCTGTGTGGACAGGGGTGAGTGCATCTAACAAGTAAGTGTGCAAAGGCACTTACAGACAAAGACACCCAACAGTTAATTGCCTCTTAAATGAGTAGGCTGGAAACATAAGCACCCAAGACCCTGGTTTTATGTCTGGTAGAAATCAGAAATGGTTCTGCAGGCTGCTTGCTCTTTGCCCACATAGCACTTAGAGCTGCTGACTGCAGCACGTGAATTATTCACCAGGTGGTGGCTCTCCCTGCGCTCCGGGAGACAGGTCTAACCGGTGGATGGCAGCCAGGTTTTGCTTCTCACGTTGTCTCTAGAGACTCACAGAGGAAGAGTTCTCAGCACGAACTGCTTCATTATGATTCGTGAAGAGCAAGCAAAAGGTCGGTTCTGCCCGAGGTGCCCTGGATTCCACATTCAATAAGTACTTATTGAGCACCTACTATGTGCCAGGCACGGTGCTTGACCAGGCTTTTAGTGGAGAGATAACACGGACTGAAATCCCCACCCCCCTGGCTGCGGGGTGGTCCCTGGGAGACAGAGGGGTAGAGTGGATGCGATGAGGCGAGCCTGTGGGTTGCTATGACTGCTGCCTCCTCCAACAAGTAACGAACGTTTAGCTCACTTTTGCAGAGTCCTGTCCCCCACCATAGGTGAGGTGTGGTTCTAAGCCATCCACCTATGTGAATCACTTTATTTAACCCTCACAGCCCAAGAGGTGCAGAGCATTCATTTTACAGGCAAGGGAACTGAGGCACACAGGCATTAAGTAACTTACTCTAGTGGATAAATGGCACAGTTAGAATTCGAACCATAGTTCAATGAGTTTCACAATCTATTTCTATCACTCTGCCATGATGCCACGTCTTCAAGGAAATGCAATGGCTAAAAAACAGATGCTGAGCCCTAACATTCAATAGGGCTTCCCACCTGGCTCAATGGTAAAGAATCAGCCTGCCAAGCAGGAGACACGAGTTTGATTCCTGGGTTGGGAAGATCCCCTGGAGAAGGAAATGGCAACTCACTCCAGGATTCTTGCCTGGGAAACCCACGGGCAGAGGAGACTGGCAGGCCACCGTCCATGGGGTCGCAAAGAATCAGACACGACTTAATGACTAAACAACAACAAAATTTAATAATCAGGACCCTGGCAGGATTCTGCCAAGACGGTATGACAAAAAACAGACAGGAACCGACTGCTAAAGCAACCCACTTGTTGTCAATGCGCAACTCCTGAGAGCTGGGTCAATGTTATCCGGTGATCAAGATCTGACCAATCAGAGCACCCCATTCTCCAGACTGTGGCGACTGGCTCTGGATGTGAGCCCCAGGGCTGCTCCAGAGGCAGTGAGCCTGGGACTTTTCAGTGATGCTGGGAAGGAGGCATCTTCATCTGCTGGGGTGGGTAAGCTAGGAGGATATCAACCCAGAGCTGCTGGGTGTCATCCCGGATGCTTCCAGGAGAAGGCCTGCCTTAGCATAAAGCCCCTATGGAGATAGAGTCCAGACGGCATTGTCAATATTGGGATCAAGCTGAGTTTTATGTGATCCAATAAATCCTCTTTGGGCTTAAGCCATCTTAAGTTGGCTTTTCCATCACTTGCAACCAAAAGTGTCATGACAGATATTGTAGGAAAAGCATTAGTGCTCCCATTTGACAGGTAATAAAACTGAGGCTTCAAGCAGAAGACAAGGGAAGGAACTGATAGTTACTATTTGCTACTTGCAGTCCACCCTCCCATTGCTTTATTTAATAATATGAGGCTGGGTTGCAAACCCTAGTATGTGTGACACTACCTCACAGTGAGACACTGCGAGTCATTCCAAGCCTCAGTTCTTTATCCATGCAATAACTGAGCACGGTTCTATCAGCTTATCCCCAAGGATGCTCCCTGTGGTGTTAGCACCTTATAAAGCTCTGCTCTGGAAAGGTTCCATGGTCAATAGGTCCAGGAAAAGCTGCACCCTCTGGCTTCCTCTTTAGAACATTAGTGCATTAGATAGAGGCTCTGAAAAGCCCTGAAGTCAAGACACATGTGTAGTTAACCTAGCATTTCCAAAATGTATGAGTTTGGCTCTGAATTCATCACGGATGTTAAAACCATGAATAGGAAGAAAGAAAAGATGATACCCAATAAATAAAATCCTGTTGTCTTGTCAAAAACTGTCATAAGGACTGAATTTTTCGATTCACTCTGGAAAAGCTCATTTCGAGTCTCTCAAAGGCTGAATAAGTGGGAAGTCATCAAGCTGCAGCCGGTGAGCCACAGGTTAGACAAAGGAAGAACTGTCCTACACAGCAAGCTGTCAACCTAGACATGGAGTAGTTAGCCCTGGATAGGGAGATGTCCATCTGTGATAGTCCAAGGACTAGATGACCTCCCCTTGAGACAGAAGGCAGAAAACAAACAGGACATTCTTGTTCTATCAACATAATGCAGAGCACAGAGGATTGACCTACGGAAGCCCATGTAACCGAGACACTCCCATGTCTGCCCATTCCAATTATCTGAGGTTTCTCAGTATTATTATCCCAAGTGGTTAACCCCGGATGGAGCTGGACAGGGCAATACTCCCAGGGGTAACCTTTCCCTTGACCCTTGCTCCATGCCCACCATGTATGAAGTTGAATCTCCTCTGATCTCGTACCAGCAGCTGCAGCAGTTCCTATCCCAGGCTGGGTCCTAGTGGGAAACAAATGGCAAATCTCAAGAGGGAAATTGAGGAGGGTGTGATGGAAAAAGTGTTCACAAGAGGACTACAGGTTAAGGAAACCAAGAAAGGGGCTTTCCCTGGTGGTCCAGTGGTTAAGAATCTGCCTGCCAACATGAGGGACACGGGTTCGATCCGTGGTCCAGCAAGATCCCACGTGCCGCCGGGCAACTAAGCCTGTGCACCAGAACTACTGAAGCCCGCCCTCTAAAGTCGGCAAGCCGCAACTACTGAGCCCACCTACTGCAACTAATCAAGCCCACCTGCCCTGGAGCTCATGCTCTACGAGAGAAGTCGCTGCAGTGTGAGGTCCACACGCCGCAGCCAGAGAGTAGCCCCCGCTCTCCGCAGCTAGAGAAAGCTCGAGCGCAGCAACAAAGACCTAAAATTTATATTCTAAAAAAAGAAAACCAAGAAGGGACAGTGAAGGCCCTGAGGATTAGCATCAGAGGACAGCAATGACCTCCGTAGGCCTGAAGACAAAGGAAGAAGCTGACGCAGAGCCCAGGGAAGGCTGTGGATGCAGGAGGACGTGGTTGGCCCAAGCAAGGGAAGAGAAGCTCGGCCTTGGCCAGACTCTGCACTGCAAGTCCTTTCCCAGGTATGTTTCGGGGGGTGGAGTTTTTATTTTTATGAAGTCCAACTTACCTTTGTAATTGTTATTACTAGGTATGTCCTGTCTAAGGAATATTTGATTTAATCAATATATCAAAGATTTCCACCTATGTTTTCTTCAAGAGTTTCAGCTCTTACATTTAAGTCTACAATCCATTTGAATCCATTTGAAGTTCATTTTTATAGGGTATGAGTAAGGGGTTGAAGTTCATTTTTCTCTAAATAAATATTCATTTATTTCTGAACCATTTGTCAAAAAGACTTTCTTTTCCCCATTGAATTACTTGGGCATGTCTGTTGAGTATTATTTGAATATATTTGAGTCATGTATTTGTGGACTTTCTCTTCTGCTCCACTGGCCTCCATGTTTTTCCTAATGCCAATACCACCCTATCTTGATTATTGTAGCTTTATAATAAGTCTTGAAAGCAGATAGTGAAAGTTTCCGAACTTAGTTATATTTATTTATTTTTAATGATTTCAGATCCTTTGTGTTTTCATTTAAATCTTATAATCAGCTCATCAATTTCTCAAAACGTCTCCTGGAATTTCAGTTGGGATGCCATTAAATCTATAAATCAGTTTGGGGAGAATCGTCATCTTAACAATAATAGTAAGTCTTCTAAATCCAGGAACTAGGTATATCTTTGCATTTCTTTCAGTGTTTTGTGTGTGTGTGTGTGTTGTTTTTAGAACACAGGTCTTGTGTATATCTGGTTAAATATATCCCAAGGTATTTTAACCTTTTCTGATGGTATTGCAAATGGCATTTTAAAATTTCATTTCCCAATTGTTCATTGCAGGTACATAGAATTTAAATTGATTTTTTTATTGATCTTCTACCCTGTGATCTTTCTAAATTCACTTATTACTTCTTGTCAGTTATTTTGCTGACTCCTTAGAACAAATGTCTCTGTTGTCCAGCCTTGGTCCCCTCCTTCAGAGTAACCTCTGTGATGTGTTAAATGCATTTTTCTAGATCCTTTTTCCATATATTTCCCCCATATAAGTATGGGCCTACACAAAAGACATAATATTTTTATCTTATCTCATGTGAAAAGAAAGTGAAAGTGAAGTCGCTCAGTCATGTCGGACTCTTTGCAATCCTGTGGACTGTAGCCTACCAGGCTCCTCCGTCCATGGGATTCTCCAGGCAAGAATACTAGAGTGGGTTGCCATTTCCTTCTCCAGGAGATCTTCCCAACCCAGGGATCGAACCCGGGTCTCCTGCATTGCAGGCAGATGCTTTAGCCTCTGAGCCACCAGGGAAGCCCCTTACCTCATGTAAGTGGTATCAAATTGTGTTATCACCCTTCAACTCATTTTCACTCAACACTACATCTTGAAGATGACAGTAATAAAGATCTACAGTTTCTGTCAGGTCTCTGTGTTATTTAGATTGGGGAAAATCATAAAATTTATTAGCTGTTCTTCTGTTGCAGGACATTTAGGTCAATTGTAATTTTTTGCTATTATGAGCGCTACTAATAAGCATTTTCAGAGGCATCTCCAGACGCATCTCCAGGCCCATGTGGGTAAGACTTCCCCCAGACGGACTGTGACTGAGGTTGGACTAGCAGGTCCTGGGGTACACACAGCTGACATTCTCAGGAATGACGACCTCCCTCTGCCTGGGGCTCCCGGTGAGACTCAGACCTGCAGGGCATTGTGTTGAGCCTGAGAGGGAGAGAGTGGAGGGGCTTGCCCTGCAGCAGAGAAGAGGGATACATGTGTGCGTGGCGAGTGATGAGTACGCACGAGTACGTGTCTTTTGCATGGGGGACACAGATTATGGTATGCATGCGTGCATGGAGATGCATGCACATACAGTGTGCCCGGGTATATATACGTATGCATATGAACATAAGCGTGGTGCACAGGGTCTGTGTGTGGGGCTGATTTTCAGGGGTAATAGGCAAGCGTGCAGCCCAGACTTGCTATGCTTGTGTACATGTGAACGTGCATCGCCATGGATGTGCTGCCAGGCCGGTGTCCATGCAGCTGTGGGAGGTGCAGGCGCCTGCGGGTGGGTGCTCATTGTGGGCACACACGTGGAAGTGTGTGGACATGTGCAGGGGGCTGTGATTACAACTGGCCTCTGTTAAGAGCCCCCCTTGTTCGCCAGACATGCTTCTAGCACTTTCCACGCACTGACTCGTGGAAGCCTCACAACAGCTTCACTGAAATACATTCTTAGGTGTAAGGAAACCGAGGCACAGAAGGGTTTAATCACGCAACCCAGATCACAGTTTGGTGCTGGGATCTGGACCCAGAGTCTAGCCTCAGACTCAGTGATTCAATCCCCTATATGTGAGGGTGTATATTCACAGTAGGGCGCTATGCATACCTCTATACAAGCAGTGTCCACAAGTGTGTGTAAGACAGTGAGAAAATGGTCTGCATGTGTGTGTACGTGCACACGCATTGTTCCATGAATGTGCATGTACAGGGGAGTGTACATGTGTGCAAACACACGCATGTGCTATAGACAAGCTTTGTACAAGCGTGGATACACGCTCTCACGTGTGTATCCACAGCATGCCTGTGGGTGTGTGTTCAGGCAGACACGATCATTTGGAGACGAGGTGTGGATTTGCACTAAGGCGTTGTGGAGGCATCTCAGGGCCCTGGAGGCACTCTGAGGGAAGCTGATGGCCTCCCTTCCCTCTCTCCCCTCCCTCCTCCCCACACTCCTCACCCAGAGGCTTCTCCTCCTCCTCCCGCTGTGTCCCTGCGGGTCCTCTCAGCTGGAGAAGAGGAAGGCAGCCTGACGGCTGAGTCTGCATTAGAGGCTGCTGCTTTGTGTTCCCCGGCTGCGGGTGGAGCACCAGCAGGGAGTCAGCAGCCCCTGGGGAGGAGGGCGGGCTTCCTGGAGTTGCTCCTACATCACAGGGTGCTTTGGGGGTGCACATGTGAGGCTTGCCCTCATGATCAAGGGGTGTGGTTCCAGAGAGAGGCTTCCACCCACGACCCAGTGTCTCCTGGGAAGTTCACAGGGATCATGGATGGAAAAGTATGAGGACGCCACTCCCCCAAGCACCACTGCACGTGAGAACCGAGGCTGAAAACTCTTCTCTGGATGGCTGGAGCATCTTGACCTTGGCTGAGGCATGTCCCACTGCTCAGACTCATTCTGCTCTGAGCTAAGGAACCTCACTGACATCCATGATTTCCGTGTCTATGTCCACCTTTGATTTCCCTTAAAACTCATACAACCAGAGGGGTAGAGTTCACCTAGAGTCAAAGGGTAATATTCAAGAGAGAGGTGAAGGGCTCTGACCAAGCAAGGGAGAAGAGGGCCTCAGATGAATAGGACTCAACCCCTGGTTAGCTTCATACATGACTGTCCATAAGTAGGGAGACCAGGATTAAGAGCCACAGCTTAGTCTGAGAGCAGACTCAGAACTGGATTCTGCTTCTAGAAGGGGAGTGCACAGATTCACCAAAGTGAAAGAGCCGGTAGCCAAGGTTGAGGCCAAAGCCGGGGTTGACCTACTGCAGAGCTCAGATTGAGTGACTGTAGCCTCTGATAGCAGTAAAACTGACAGATGTCTAATTGACTTTTTTAAGGAGCAAAGGAAAACAAAATTTGGATAAACTGACATAGCTTTTAAACATCAGTAGACACTGAAGCCAAAATTTACTGGTAAATTTATAGCATGGTAAATGGTGATCTTTAAATGGCATCAAAATATTAGATGAGTTCATTAGACTGTTCTAATGCTCATGACCACATTTTAACAAGAAAAGTAATTCTCTGCAGGGGTATTCTGTTAGCAATTTGTCACTTATGAACATGTGGGGTGTTAGCCCTGAGCTTAATATAAAAGAATAGGGTTGTAGTGAATTTTGGGGGGACTTAAACCTAGAAGTTATAATGATAAATTCAAGCTTTGTGCTCCGTATTCATGTTCTTGTTTTCCTCTATGTATTCCTATAGATGAGCCATAACATCAATGTAGACAGTACCTCAAATACATCCTGAGGACCTATGCAGGAGTCTAGGGCCCTGGCCAGGTGCTGGGACTTAAATACTAAATCCAGTAGGTGGGTTATATGCTAACTCTTCTAGTAACACATGGCAGCACTTGGAGGTGCTTTATGGAGGGCCTGATGTTCAAGCTGGTTTTAGAAAAGGCAGAGGAACCAGAGATCAAATTGCCAACATCCGCTAGATCATAGAAAAAGCAAGAGAGTTCCAGAAAAACATCTATTTCTGCTTTATTGACTATGCCAAAGCCTTTGACTGTGTGGATCACAATAAACCGTGGAAAATTCTTCAGGAGATGGGAATACCAGACCACCTGATCTGCCTCTTGAGAAATTTGTATGCAGGTCGGGAAGCAACAGTTAGAACTGGACATGGAACAACAGACTGGTTCCAAATAGGAAAAGGAGTTCATCAAGGCTGTATATTGTCACCCTGTTTATTTAACTTATATGCAGAGTACATCATGAGAAACGCTGGACTGGAAGAAACACAAGCTGGAATCAAGATTGCCGGGAGAAATATCAATAACCTCAGATATGCAGATGACACCACCCTTATGCAGAAACTGAAGAGGAACTCAAAAGCCTCTTGATGAAAGTAAAGTGGAGAGTGAAAAAGTTGGCTTAAAGCTCAACATTCAGAAAACGAAGATCATGGCATCTGGTCCCAACACTTCATGGGAAATAGATGGGGAAACAGTGGAAACAGTGTCAGATTTTATTTTTCTGGGCTCCAAAATCACTGCAGATGGTGATTGCAGCCATGAAATTAAAAGACGCTTACTCCTTGGAAGGAAAGTTATGACCAACCTAGATAGCATGTTCAAAAGCAGAGACATTACTTTGCCAACAAAGGTCTGTCTAGTCAAGGCTATGGTTTTTCCTGTGGTCATGTATGGATGTGAGAGTTGGACTGTGTAGAAGGCTGAGCGTCGAAGAATTGATGCCTTTGAACTGTGGTGTTGGAGAAGACTCTTGAGAGTCCCTTGGACTGCAAGGAGATCCAATCAGTCCGTTCTGAAGGAGATCAGCCCTGGGATTTCTTTGGAAGGAATGATGCTAAAGTTGAAACTCCAGTCCTTTGGCCACCTCATGCGAAGAGTTGACTCATTGGAAAAGACTCTGATGCTGGGAGGGATTGGGGGCAGGAGGAGAAGGGGACGACAGAGGATGAGATGGCTGGATGGCATCACTGACTCGATGGACTTGAGTCTGAGTGAACTCCGGGAGATGGTGATGGACAGGGAGGCCTGGCGTGCTGCGATTCATGGGGTCGCAAAGAGTTGGACATGACTGAGCAACTGAACTGATCTGATCTGAAGCTGAACCTAGACTGATGTCTGAGTGGAAGGCAGGCAACTGAGGCAAACAAGGACATGCCTGTTCTGCTCAAGGAATGATCGCACAGTGACGAGGTAAGAATCCAATTGATAGGATTCAGACTTTAATTTTTCTGTTCTTTGATGTTTCTCTTTTTTTCCGCTACTGTTTTATCTGTTCTAGTGATGCCTTATTTGAAACTGGGCTTTAAGAACTGCGAAAAGGAAGAAATTAGATCTAGAAAGCTTTTAGGCTATGAACTAATTAGGCTTTTTTTTTCTTGTGGTATAAAGATTTTAGAAATCATGAATGGAATCATTCAAGTGCTAATAACAAGAATGAAAATTATAATGCATTAGGCCAAAATAATCAGAGAAGGCAATGGCACCCCACTCCAATACTCTTGCCTGGAAAATCCCATGGACGGAGGAGCCTGGTGGGCTGCAGTCCATGGGGTCGCTAAGAGTCGGACACGACTGAGCGACTTCACTTTCACTTTTCACTTTTCACTTTCATTCACTGGAGAAGGAAATGGCAACCCGCTCTGGTGTTCTTGCCTGGAGAATCCCAGGGACGGGGGAGCCTGATGGGCTGCTGTCTATGGGGTCACACAGAGTCGGACACGACTGAAGTGACTTAGCAGCAGTAGCAGCAGCAGCAGGACTAGGCTCCCTCACACTGAGCCATAGTGTGTACTGGGTGGGACTGACCGCAACCTGCAACACTGAGGCGGGGGTGGGACCTGGGTGTGGCCAAGCAGACCCACCCATCCTCTTGGATGATATGATTGGCTGTGGGATGGACATGTGACCCAGAATGGGCCAATGAGAGCCTGTGCTGGGGTTTTTGCTGGATCTGGTGGGAAGGGACTCTGTGCTATGGGGGGTAGTCTGCGGGCTGGTGGGACGAAAGCTGGGAGCTGCTGGTGGTCATCTTGGCCACCCCCCAGTAGAGACAAACTGCTTGAGAGTGAAGCCCAGACATGGAGAGAGATCGAGTCATGATTGGGTTGTTGGAGTCCCTGGATACAGCTGGGTCAGAAACCCAGTACACCCGACTTTAATTCCCTGAGACAGTAAATTTTCTTTTTTCACTTAAGCCTGCTTGGATTGAGTTCTGCCACTTGCAACCAGAAGAATCCCTAATATTAGAGCCCAGAGTTTGCCCTGGGGACATCTAAGCGGTGGGTCCAGGCAGACCCACAGAAGGGGGACTGCTTCAGGAAGGCTGTGTGCTTGGTGTCTGAGGACCAGGCGGGCTTAGGACAGGGCGGTACTGAGTCCCCTTACCCACCCCAGGATGGCCCAGGGGCCCAGGGGACCACGGGGAGCTGAGCACCCAGCTCACAGCCTTCTTTCCATGGGCTGCATTGGTCCTGCCAAGTTGGCTGCACCAGGCCCAGTCGGTGGCACTGGGCAAAGACAGTCAGAGACGGCTTCCTGGAGGACAGAATCTGAGTGGGAGGAAGGAGGAGAGGCCCATGGGACCCGTGCCTGCTTGAACAATGAACGGCTGCCCCATCTGACGCTGCACACCGTCCTGCATCCTGCATCCTTTTCTCCACAGCTCTGCAGTCACAAGTACAGATAACTAATACATTCACGCATTTCTGTTTTATCTCTGTCCCCAGACTATGCTGGACGTTCCATGACGGCAGGGATTTTCATTCATGGTCCTCACTGCACAGCCCTGGCACACAGTGGATGCTTTCTACAAATATGTTAACTGAAAGAACGAAGTCTCCCTTCTGGGCACAGCACCCCCGATTGTCCTTTGGAGAACCTCCGTCCTGCACTCTCTACTCACAAGCTGTGAATGAGGGAAGCCCACACCCATTGCACAGGGGCCCATTAGCCAGGCTTGGCAGTCCGCATATCCAAGACCACAGGCTACACCTGGGCAGGCGGTACCCACACAAGGGGCTGAAATCCCCGCCCCTCAAGCCCGAGTTCTGGCACAAGACTTGCTTCTCCCAAGAGAAAGGGGCACCCTTCCTAACTGACACAGAAGCACCTCAGGGGGCAGCCCTGGCCAGGAGCAAATCTCGTCACCTTGACCCCAGTGTTTGGGTCAGAGACGGGCATGTAATCAGACTGGTCCAACCAGGTGAATCCTAGAAATCCGCAGGTGCCACCGTTACTGGCAAAGCCTATTAACAATTCTTGGGAAATAAAACTAGAAATAGAAATCTGGGTAATAAAGTCTAACCTTTTTCTTTTCCTTGGTGCTTCATCTGGTTTTGCTTGCTCACAGGATGCCTCACAACTCGCCCTTCAGACCAGAGCTCCTGGTAGGAAAGGGCTGCGTGGGCACCCCAGCCCCATGGTGTGCAGGAGCACCACCCACGATACTCAATCCAAGATGGCGGCGGTGGGCCATGTGCAAAAATGCTCCGACTCTGCGACCCCATGGACTGCAGCATGCCAGGCTCCTCTGTCATCCACTATTTCCTGGAGTTTGCTCAAATTCTTGTCCATTGAGTCGGTGATGCTATCTAACCATCTCATCCTCCACCGCCATCTTCTCCTTTTGCCTTCAATCTCTCCCAGCAAAAGCGTCTTTTCCAATGAGTCGGCTCTTGGCATCGGGTGGCCAAAGCATTGGAGTTTCAGCTTCAGGAACAGTCTTTGCAATGAACATTCAGGGTTGATCTCCTTTAGGATTGATTGGTTTGATCTCCATGCAGTCCAACGACCTCTAAAGAGTCTTCTCTGACGCCACAGTGCAAAGCATCAATACTTCGGTCCTCAGCCTTCTTTATAGACCAACTCTCACATCTGTACATGACTACTGGTAAAACCATAGCTTTGACTAGACGGACCTCTGTCCTCCCCACTAACAAGACCCTATAAAGCAGCCTTGCCCATGGCCTATGAGGGTGGAGCATGGGCTTTAGAGTGGGACTGCACACCCTTCCATTCTTTAATCAAAAAATAAAGCTTTCCTTTGCTTCTGAACTGAATTCTGTCTCCCTCTATTGGCTTAAACAAAACCAGGCATGAGGACCCTTGTTCAAAATGGACACAGGAGTAGAAGGAAGAGAACATCTTCCTTCTAGGGTTGCTGCACCAGTAGTGATTTCTTCCCCCAGAGAAGGAAGAGGAGGGGGAAACTGCTAGAGCCCCTGGATCCAGCCCTACCTGAGGCCAGAACTATGCTCGGCCTTTTCAGTTCTATAAGCACAACCATACGTTCCTCTTTTGTTCACATCTATCAGCACTGGATTTCCTGTCCCTGACATCTGCTGGAGACCTATCTATGTGATGCAGGAGAAGGGGCAAAGACACCCTGCAGCCGCAACTGTGCGGCTAGAGGAGATCCAGTCCCACTGGACTGGAGACCCAGTCCAGTGCTTAAAAGTCCTTTTTAAGCACTTCATATAGGAAGGGCTCCTGAAGGTGCTGGCAGACTGTGACCTCATCCCCGCCAGCCCTCCTCTCCCCACCAGGTTGCCCCTTTCAGGAGTCCAGACCCCTCCCCAGGGAAGCCACTGCCCCCTCCTCCAGAATGAATTTCAGGTACTCACGGCTCCTCTCTTTCAGCCCAGTGATTTTCTTCTTTCCCATTTTGTCATCTGGAAAGATGGCAAATTGAAGCACTTAATTTTCCTCCTTCAAACCAATTAATATGAAAGTGCATAGCACTGAAGTACAACAGCGAAGGCAAGTCATTTATATCAATTAGCAAAAATAAACATGAGCTTTGTGCAAACTCAAAGAACAACCTCAGAAGCATGAAGCCCAGCAGGGAAGCCTAGGAATCAGGGCCTCTGGAGCCTCATGGAGGAAGCAGGGATTTGAGGGTGCTATTAAAATTGCATCTCATCCCATCATCCCACCATGTGCCGAGGTAAATACGTCCAGGAATCAAGAGAATTTCCATGCAAAGTCACACCTCACTGTTCCCAAATTTCTGCTCAGCCAAGCTGGAATGCTGAGTCCATCTCCAAAGTGTGCCCTCTGTTCACCCACACCTCTCCATGGCCACTGCCTCCCTGGATTGAGTTCCATCGCCCATCATGGCCTTCCTGGATTATAACAGCCTCCTCCCTGGTCTCTTGGCTTCCATTCAATGCCCTTCAATCCAAAGCTCTGGTCATCCAACACATATTGCAGTCAGAGCAAGCTTTAGAAATGTAAATTAAATCATGTCACCCTCCACTCTGAAACCTTCAATGGCGCCCCACTGCTCTTAGAATAAAACCTAAACTCCAGATCATGGCCTCCAAGGCCCTGGAGAGGTCTGGCCACCCCTGCAACACATCCCCCTCCAGTCTCCCCCGGCTCATGGCACTGCAGCCATGCTAACCTCTTTACTGTTCCTCCAACTCACCAAGTTCAATCCTATCCCAGGCTCTCTGCACCTGCTGTTCCCCACACCTTTTCCTGTGGTCTTTTCTGGTCTTTCCTGTCTCAGCTCAAATGTGACAGCCCCACCCCACACCCTGCAGGTTAACGTCACTGCTGTTTATCCCCTTCACATTCATTCAGTCCACAAAGATCCACGGAACACGAGCACCAGTCACATTCTAGCCCCTGTGGATACAGCAATAAACAAGGCAAACAAAAGCGCCGCCCGGTGGAGCTCCATTCTGGCCTGGGGAATGGGGTGGGTAAGAAAAACAGCAAGTACTCCAAAAAAACCTATCACTGGGTGAATCCCCTGAGTCCTGAGCAGACAGAAAGCCCCTTGTCAGGTCAGGGTTAACTAGAGAGGTGACTGGTATAAATGCCAAGTCCCAGAACCGTAGATCAAAGAGGGGGTGTCTACAGGGAACTGAGGCGCCCAGAAGAAAGTGACAGGTGTCACCAGACCTTCTTCGGAATTCTAAGAGGGCAAACAAGTGTCAATGAGACGTTTGATGTCTGCTCCAGCTCGTGTACAAGCTGTAGGTCAGATTTATAAGCCAGAGAGAGTTATATTTTAAAGTGCTGTGCTTTATTACACAAATTTGTGTAATAATATGTTTGAAGTCCTGGTGCATATGTTCATTGTTTAAACTGTTGATGGAGATGGGGGTACAGTGTGGGGTCTCTGCTCCCCACCCCCCGCCCCTGGGGAATTCAGCAGAGCCCAGAGCACTGGGAGTGCTCCCCCGGGCGCAGGGGGAAAGTCTGCCGAGTAGCCAAATAGAAACAAAGTTTTCCAATTAAATGCGCACATACTACATGCCAGGTCCCATGTCAGTGATGACACGTGTGATTTCGTTGACTTCTCAGAACAACCCCATTCTGCCAAGTTTTGTTATTATTACTTACGAATGAGGGAACAGAGAAGTAGTATTTTCGACAAGGTCACACAGCTCTTAAGCAGCAGAGTTGGGACTTAAACCCAGTTTCACATGACTTAGCAAAGTCAATTCGTCCCAGTTTGCCCAGAACTGTCCCAACTTGAAGACTGAAAGTCCCACATCCTGGAAACCCCTTGAGCCCCAGAAAACCCAGGACTTCTGTCACCCAAAATAACACTCATACCACAAAGGGAAACGGTTTCTCTTTTTTTGGCTGACCTTGGTACACAACTCTTAACTAGACTACAGACCTATCCAGTTTCATCATTAGTTACACGTGCTCACTTGTGTGTGTGCATCTGTGGGCACGTATGCACACGCATACTGCCCTATGCAATTTATCACACATATAGGTTCATGTACCCATGACAGCCGTCAAGATATAGGATTGTCCCTTCATGACAAAGGAAAGCCCTTGTGCTGCCCCGTTATAAAATTCATACCCACTCCACTGAAAACCCCACTCCCATTTCTACCACCTGGGAACTACTAAGGTTTTCTGTCTCTGTAGTTTCGTCATTTTGAGAGTGTCATGTAATGGAATCACACAATTTGTAACGCTTTGCAACTGTCTTTTTCATTCAGCACAATGCCCTTGAGATCCATCAGGACTGTTGCGTGTATCAATAATTCACTCCATTTTATGACTCAGTCGTATTCCATGGTTCCGTGGCAGAGACGTGCTAGCGTTTGTTTAAACATTCACCTCTGGAGGACATCTGGGTTGTGTCCTTTTCATTTGACGGCTTGAGCTCTGTCAGAGGTAAGAAAGAGTGTCAAGATGGACAGAGGCTTGACCCTGTCAACCTGCACAGTCAGAGCAGAGCCTGAACGAAGGGGCAGCTGGGGTGCAGGAAGCTGTGTTAGAGAGTAGGCCATTATTCAGGTACAAGTCACAGGAACCAAAGCAAAAGCGGTAGATTTTTGGCTTATGGAACTGAAGAGTCCAAGAACTGTACTGCTTCAGGCATGGCTGGATCCAGGGACTCCAATGATGCCATCAGATCTGGTCTTCCTTGTCTTCTCTGTCTTCCTCTCCTCCCTCTCCCTCTCCCTTTCCTTCTCTCTCTCTCCCTCCCTACTTTGGCTCAACCTTCCTTTCTGCTGACTTTATTCCCCACAAACCTGCTCTGAGTAGCGTCACAGGAAGCCCACAGCCTCCTTCATACCCTCTCAGTACCCTCAAAGAAAGGGAGTGTTTCTTTCCAGCTGGTTCCAGGAGCTCCACCTCCTGAGCCAATCACTGAGGCTGGGGGAATGCACCACTCCGATTAGCTAGACCTTGGTCATGTGCCCTCTCCTTGAGCCAGAGTAGAACTGGCCTGAGAGCGGGGAGCGGAGATTCTCCAAGGGAAACCTGGTCAATGTCACCAGAAGACAAAGGAGGGATGAATGCCCAAGGGGCACCGCAGCAGGTGACCGCTGCTGAAGGAACGCTCTGCCAGCACGTTCAGGAGGTGCTGCAGCTGAAAAACCAGTGACTGGCATAGGCCAGCGGAGAGGCAAACGAGGCACAGCAGGAACACGCCGAAAGCTCACGATCCTCCTCAAAGCCCACACAAATATTTTAGTTTCTTTAAAAATCATGAAGAAAAAAAGGAAAGTAATCCATCTTGAAATACATTCATCTTTATATAACAAAGTCATAAAACATCATCTTTATTAATTTAAGGAAGAAGGGATCTGTGAATCTTAACACAGTGGGACTAGGAATTTGCTTGGACATGGTGGACAAAAGGAGGCAATTAGGAAGGTGCCCAGATTCTGCCCTGGCATTTAAAGGAATGGCTGGCTCATCTCAAGGAAGTTGAGTGAAGAGTTCAGTGTCAGCTGACTTAGTTGAAAGTGCTAATGCACTCATCTCACACGCTAGTAAAGTGATGCTCAAAATTCGCCAAGCCAGGCTTCAGCAATACATGAACCGTGAACTTCCAGATGTTCAAGCTGGTTTTAGAAAAGGCAGAGGAACCAGAGATCAAATTGCCAACATCTGCTGGATCATGGAAAAAGCAAGAGAGTTCCAGAAAAACATCTATTTCTGCTTTATACTG
>NW_011494610.1:2564153-2564490 GCF_000754665.1 Bison bison bison
GACACCACCCTTATGGCAGAAAGTGAAGAGGAACTAAAAAGCCTCTTGATGAAAGTAAAGTGGAGAGTGAAAAAGTTGGCTTAAAGCTCAACATTCAGAAAACGAAGATCATGGCATCCAGTCCCATCACTTCATGGCAAATAGATGGGGAAACAGTGGAAACAGTGTCAGACTTAATTTTGGGAGGCTCCAAAATCATTGCAGATGGTGACTGCAGCCATGAAATTAAAAGACGCTTACTCCGTGGAAGGAAAGTTATGACCAACCTAGATAGCATATTCAAAAGCAGAGACATTACTTTGCCAACAAAGGTCCGGCTAGTCAAGGTTATGGTTTT
>NW_011494610.1:2564618-2574131 GCF_000754665.1 Bison bison bison
TCTTTGGAAGGAATGATGCTAAAGCTGAAACTCCAGTACTTTGGCCACCTCATGCGAAGAGTTGACCCATTGGAAAAGACTCTGATGCTGGGAGGGATTGGGGGCAGGAGGAGAAGGGGACGACAGAGGATGAGATGGCTGGATGGCATCACTGACTCGATGGATGTGAGTCTGAGTGAACTCCAGGAGTTGGTGATGGACAGGGAGGCCTAGCGTGCTGCGGTTCACAGGGCAAAGAGTCGGACACGACTGAGCGACTGAACTGAACTGACTGAAAGTTGCCAACTTTGGGGTTTGAATCCTGGATCCATGACCACTTGGCAGAGGAGCCTTGAGCAAGGCTCCTAACCTCTCTGAGCCTCCTGTTGCCCGTCCATAAAATGGGCACAGGAATTATTTTCTCTGAGTTGTCATGGGGATTAAATGAGACACTGTATGAGCTGAGCAAAGAATTCAGCATTAGTCAGTGCCTAATAAATAGAATCACAACCTGAGTTTGTGGAAACCTAAGATTAGAATCTGAGAGACCAGCAGTGAGGGGACACCTGAAGCTATGAGCAGAGGAGCTGCCGGAGGAGCAGGTAGAGAGAGGAGGGGAGGCAGAATTCTGGGACATGCAGACATTAGGAGGAGGAGGAGACAGCAAGAGGTGAAGGAGGAAATACTGACCCTGAGTTCTTGGAAGCCAGAAGAATAATGGGCATTAGGAAGTTGGAGGTCATTACCAGAATTGGATCCAGCAAAACAGTCCAAAATAAGTGATGGAGAAAGAATTTGGAAAGAAATAGATATCTGTGGTTCTGTCTGAGCAGTTTCTAGGCCCCTTGCTTTTTACTAAGTATTCCTTCATTCAACCAACAAATACTCACTGGGCTCATTCCATTGGGTATTGGCCTCAAGGTCCTCCACTTGGGTATTCCTGCTGCATGGGTGTTCTGGAGTGCTCCTGAGTTCCACCTGTTCTAAGTCTATTTCTCAGCCATCTATGATATCTGAACAATCTTACTGCATCCAGTAAATTCCCATTTTGCCTCAGTTAACTGAATTCAGCTTCTGTTATTGGAAACCGAGGAAATCAAGTGGATAGCTCATCCCCCACAGTTGGTCTATGTGTTTTGGGAAGAGACAACTCCCACACCCTGTGTAAAAATGGGCATGACCTAAGCCTGGCCAATCAGAGCAGACGATCCTTTAGGCAGAGTGAGTGGTTCTCACTAGTCCAGTGAGTCAGTCTGGGATATTGCTGGAGCTCTCAATATCTTTGGGGTTGCTAAGCTGGTGGAACAGTTAATGGGGGCCTATAGTCAATGGGGTAGTTAAGAACTACCAGTAGTTAATGGGGACCATTCCCATTTAACTGCAGTTAATGGGGACCATCTCTGCCACTGTGAGAGAACAATCTTCCAGCGAATGAGGGATGAGAGATGGAAACAAATACTTCATCGTCATAGTCGAGCTCCTGGATCCAGCCCCTCCTGAAACCCCTGGACTTGCCCACGACTAGGCCAATAACTTCCCAATTTGGCTTAAGTGTGTGAGTTGGGCTTCCATCTTTTCAATCAAAATAATCTCTGTCTACTACAAAGATTACAATGCTATAAAAGCAAGGGGCATTCTCCATGGTTCTTCCCAGGCAAATGGCTTCATAGACAAATGTTATAACTAAACGTGAAAACACAGTATACACAGTAGGTCCTCCATACTTGCCACTCACCTCCCACCACCCAGGTGGACTCACACATGAGTTTGCCAGTAAGAAGAAAAGGGGAGGGGGTGGCGCAAGCTATTTTTTCAAATCAATAACATACCAAGGTCGACAAAAGGAATTTCGTATCTCCCTGCTTGTTAAACTCAAACACCTTTCCACATCAGCTTTTTATCACAGTCTTGAGCCACCCAAATTATTCCAAAATAGACATCCTAAATTCTAAGAACATAAGCAAAGCTAGTGTTAATGAAATGTTTAATGCCTGTTAGAACTCATATGTTAGTTTTACTTCAAATTTATAGGCCTAGAGAGGTACATTTATAATATATGATGTGTATATTTTTATTACATTGGGGGACCCATGTATAATCAACATGGACTCCTGATTTATGACCATCTTTATAAAACTTGGAGTATAATTTCATTACTGTTAAATATTTACAGAGGTTCAAAGTTGTAGCTTTGGTTTTATGACCCATGGTGAAATAACATGGTCTTATCTGTGCCTTGGTTGATGCTAAGTCCTTGGTTAGGAAACAACCAAAAAGAAGAATCTCGGGCCTTAGGGTGGTGCAAGTAGTGTTCTGATGACCCTGGGGGGAGGCAGCATCCCAGAGCAGGGCCTGGGGAGGAGGGAGGGCATTTATGTGGAAATAAACCCCAGAGAGTGGGTCAGCAGGGCTGCCTCAAAGCTCAGAGAAGACCCCCATTCCTGTGAGCCAGAGGCCACAGAGCAGACCTCAGGGAAGAGGCAGGACTGGGCTGGACTGTGAGGGGCCAGTGGGTCTCACGAGGTGGAGCAGCTGGGGGTAGAGCATCCCAAGGGAACCACGTGACATTATCCACGTGACAGGTGCCATCGTGGAAAAGTTTCCTTCCCTCCCAAGATGCTGTGGTTGACGTCCCCAGGCTCTAAGAAACTCAGGTTTCACTCTGTTATTTCTTCCATAAATCTTCCCCAGACATTGCTGGATTAGAGACTGAAAGGACAGGGTGTAAATCCATGAAGGGAGGACAATGCTCTTTGTCTAGAGGAGGAAGAGTCTAAATAAAGCCCTTGGTCTGGAATCGTGGTTGTCAGCGGGGCCAGTGGGTGGGCACTGGATACAAAGTCGGAGTTTGTATGCAGTATGCAGCTCCTTCCAAGGGATCTGAGTGATGCCATTGGACAGAATGGGTCCTCCTAGTGGTTTCCACAGTGTGTGCGTGCATGTGTGTGTGTGTGTTTGTGTGTGTATCAGCAGTAGATTCAACTGTAAGTGACAGTAAACCCATTTCAAAGTGCCTTAGGCAAAACACAAGATAATTTCCTCTCTGGCTAACAAAGCCCAGAAGTAAGCAGCCAGGTTTAATGGGATGGCTTCACTCTAATCAACGATTCAGGCTCCTTTTATATTATCATTCTGTCAACCACAACACATGGCTTCTACCTCATGGTCCAAGATGGCTGCTTGAGCTCCAGCCATCACACTCACATCGCAGTCAGCAGCAAGGAAGAAGGCACAAAAAAGCGTGTCCCTCTTCCTTTAAGACGCTTTCTGAAAATTACATATGGTATTTCTGGTGTCATTCCACTGGCGATGATTTAATTACATAGCCACATCTAACTGCAAAGGAAGCTGAGAAATGTAGTCATTATTTTGGGCCGCAATGTGCCAGCTATCGACTTTCTTCCCTAAGGAAGAAAGGGAAAACAACATTGGGGGAACAGTCTCTTCCATACTGTGCCTGAGTGTTTAGGTCCTGAGGTATATTGAGTGGATGTGTACCTACCCTTGTTTGTAACAAGACTCACTATAAGTTATTAAGTCCCCACTCCATAAATACTGCTGTATGAATGAAAGCACAAATGAATGAGGATGGTCCGTGAGCGTCTTGGACATGTGCGTGTGTGTGTGATCAGACGGGTTAAGCATGAGTTTGTATGTTCATGCATACGTGTGTATTCACTAATTCACTTAGCATTCAGCTAATATTTACTGAGCATTTATTATGAATGGACTGTGCTGCACACTTATGAACCAGCAAGTTAACATAGCAGTCAATGTTCCTGCCCTCATGGAATCAGAGTCCAGTGGAAGAGATAGACAAAACCCAAGCTCACCAATAAAACAAAATAATATTATAATAACATTAGCATGATAAAGACAATCAACAGTGTGGGGAAAACAGAGGCATCCAATAAGGACAGAAGGATTGTGAATGGTGTCCCTGAGGAGGTGATGTTTAAGCAGACACATCAGGCCACACACCCCTAGACATCTGCCTCCAGTTCAGACTCTTAGCTCCAAGCTCTGAGCTCCAGATGCTAATTCAACATCTTCCCCGAGGTCCATTCTGACTCCAAGTCTATGTGGCTGAAGGGAAGTTCCTGTTTCTCTTGCTCTCAAACCTTTCCTTCCCTCCCTCCGTCTTCCCCAGCTGTCTGTGGCCCCGCTATTTACTGAAAGATAGGAGGAAGAGGGAAGGTGTGGGAAGAGCCAGGGAAGAAGCATCCCAGATACAGGGAGCAGTAAGCACAAAGGCCTAGGGGCCAGCAAGATCTTCCTGGAATGGAGAAATAGAGAGAAGGTCAGGCACAGCCAGTCCAAGGTGACCAAGGAGTCAGCCAGGCAGATCACCACCTCAGGACTACCCTCCCTGGCCTGCACACCTCCTGCCAGGGCTCCCCACTGGTGGGACCGGACTGAAAGCCAGAGCAAAGTCTGCAAACACCTGAAGGGATGAGCCAGTGAGCGGCCATGGAGGGACCGCAGGAGGGGCGTGCCCCACGTGCAGGGGTGGCTGCTCCTCTACTCTGCCAGGCTGCTGTGTGAGGCAAGCCAGGCCCTGTGCTGCTTACTCCTCTGTTTTTGAATGAAGTCAGGAATCGTGATGTGAAATAAACTGGCTTCTTTTAAAAAAAAAAATACTGGCAAAAATACAATCTTAAAAAGTAGTATGCAAAGGCAAGAAAAATGACATACATCCTGGAAAAGAGAGCTAAACTGTCCTTATTTTCATCCATATGATTGCTTATATAAACAATACCAAAAAATATACACATACATAAACATCTACAAGTTGATAGTGAGGCCAGCACACCAATATCAATCCTATTTCTATACAATCAGTTCAGTTCAGTTCAGTCGCTCAGTCGTGTCCAACTCTTTGTGACCCCATGAATCACAGCTGGCCAGGCCTCCCTGTCCATCACCAACTCCCGGAGCTCACTCAAATTCACGTCCATTGAGTTGCTGATGCCATCCAGCCATCTCATCTTCTGTTGTCCCCTTCTCCTCCTGCCCCCAATCCCTCCCAGCATCAGGGTCTTTTCCAATGAGTCAACTCTTCGCATGAGGTGGCCAAAATATTGGAGTTTCAGTTTCAACATCAGTCTTTCCAATGAACACCCAGGACTGATCTCCTTTAGAAAGGACTGGTTGGATCCCCTTGCAGTCCAAGGGCCTCTCAAGAGTCTTCTCCAGCACCACAGTTCAAAAGCATCAATTCTTTGGCACTCAGCCTTCTTCACAGTCCAACTCTCACATCCATACATGACCACAGGAAAAACCATAACCTTGACTAGCCGGACCTTTCTTGGCAAAGTAATGTCTCTGCTTTTGAATATGCTATCTAGGTTGGTCATAACTTTCCTTCCAAGGAGTAAGCGTCTTTTAATTTCATGGCTGCAGTCACCATCTGCAGTGATTTTGACAACAACACAAGAGAAGACTCTACACATGGACATCACCAGATGGTCAACACCGAAATCAGATTGATTATATTCTTTGCAGCCAAAGATGGAGAAGCTCTATACAGTCAGCAAAAACAAGACCGGGAGCTGACTGTGGCTCAGATCATGAACTCCTTATTGCCAAATTCAGACTTAAATTGAAGAAAGTAGGGAAAACCACTAGACCATTCAGGTATGACCTAAATCAAATCCCTTATGATTATACAGTAGAAATGAGAAATAGATTTAAGGGACTAGATCTGATAGACAGAGTGCCTGATTTCTATACAATAGCAATGTACAATTAAAAATAATTTTAAGTACCATTTACAAAAAATTTTCAAAAATGAAATATTTAAGTATAAATCTAACAAACATACATATAACTCCATGCTTTAAATTACAAAACCCTGATGAAAGAATCAAAGACCTAAATACATGGAAAGATACACCACGTTCATAAACTGGAAGACTTGACAAAGTCAAATGTCAATTCTCCCAGATTTATTTACAGATTTAATATAATATCAGTATGCCAGCAGAGTCTTTATACACATAGATAAGCTAACTGTGACAGTGTAGAGGCAGGGGCCAAGGAACTAGACTAGCTCAAACAATCTGGCAAAGGAATAATGAGGTTTGAGAATCACCACTCTTGGGACGTCCCTGGTGGCCCAGCGGTTAAGAATCTGCCTGGTAATACAGGGGACTCAGGTTTGATCTCTGGTCCAGGAAGATCTCACACGCTGAGAAGCAACCTAGCTGCAGCACCACAACCACTGAGTTCATGTGTGTAGAGCCTTGCTCCGCATCAAGAGAAGCCACTGCAATGAGAAGCTCGCACACCACAATGTAGAGTAGCCCCTGCTCGTTGGAACTAGAGAACGCCCAGGCACAGCAACAAAGATGCAGCACAGCCAATAATAAACAAGTAATTAAAAAAAAAAAGACTCTCTACTCTTACGGACTTCCCTGATTGTCCAGTGGTTAAGACTCCACGCTTACACTGCAGGGGGCACAGGTTCGATCCTTAGTCGGAAAAGTTTGTCATGCCACACAGTACAGTCAACACAAAAGAAGCATTATTCCACTTTAAGACTAAATATAAAGCTATGTCCATCAAGATAGTGTGGTATCGATGAACGAATGGACACACAGATTCACAAAAGAGAGTAAGAGTCCAGATCAGTCCCACAAAAATATCACCAATTGTATTTGACAAAGTACAAAAGCTCATCAATGGAGAACAGACAGTTCACTCCACAAACAGTATTGGAACAACTGGCTGTGCGTATGGGAAAAAAATAAAATAGACCTCACCTTCAACCTCACATCCTGTATAAAAATTAACTTAAAATGGATCACAGATCTAAATGTAAAACAAAAAACTACAAAATTCTCTCACTTCCACTGGAACCGTGGCTTAGAATAAGTTATTAAATGGAGGTGGTGAAGGGAACAGGATGGACTTTCTGCTCACCTAGCTCTATGGACCAGCGTTCAACCCAGAGTATGATTTCTGCTCATACCTGTTGGGCAGGAATGTCACCAGGGTGGGGACAGGGTTCCCTTCTTCCCTGCATCCCCATCACCCAGCACAACCCTAGACCAGGAGTGCACACACACTGCCTCCACGTGGCACATCCCAGTGAGGGGTCTGCAGGCCATCTCTCCCCCCACCCCCTCCACAGCCTGGGGCCCAGCAGCTTCCAGGCAGTTCCTCAGCCCCGGGCGTGTGTCTGCCTGAACTCCTCAGTCCCTGACCTCTGGAGGCTCAAGTGTCAGCTGTGCCTGATCAGAGAGGGAGGTGGGGCAGGGGTGGGGTGAGAAAGAGAAGATAAGCAGACAGAAAGTCCTCGGAGGCCCCGGAAAAGCCCCCTTTCAGCAGCTGCTGGGGCTCGCGGGGCACTCGACAAGCCTCACCGCAAGCCCAACACAGGTCACAGCTGGGCACCCCAGGGCAGACCCAGCCCGCGGGTGAGCAGGGGTGGAGGGTGTCCCGCACTCAGACACGGGGAAGTCAGGAGGGAGAGCAGGCCTGAAGGAGTGGCACTGCCCAGCGGGTGCCCAGCGTATAAGGCTCTGCTCTGCCCCATGCCCTGTGGTCCTGCCCTCGTTTGCCTGCTGATCCTGGCACCCTCCAGGTACGACTGGTGAGGCCCCTGTCAGAGCCACTTTCAGAGACCTGTGTCCACCTGCCTGCCAGGCGTCCAGGAAGCCAGGTCCCCAGCATTCCTCCTATCACAGCCCTGGCCCTAAGTGCCCAGTTCTGGGAAGTGGTCCCCTGCCGGGAAGCTTCAGCTGACAGAGTATCGATCAGAGCGCCGGTCGATGGGAGCCTTGAACTGCCCAGCTTCCTGCAGGACCTCGTGACCCTCTGCTCTAGGAGCCCGTCCTCTGGGGGCCAGAGGAGCATTCCGGAGGCTTTGGCAGGAGGCAGGTGGGCACAGGAAGAAGAGGACCCAGGGGACTCAAGACCCAAGGTTCTGCTCTGCCACCATCTTGGCCCTGAAAGTTGGCATTCTAACTTCTCGAGCTTTATTATAATTAATAGGAGCAGCAATTTACTCTCTGTGAGTTACAGATGCCCGGGGTCCAGGGACAGTAACTCACGGGTCCTGGGATTCGTGCTGCTAAGACAGGCATTTGAGACTTTTTCCCCACGGCCGTATTCACATAGTATCTAGAAACAGCATTGGCACTTAGTAGGAGGTCAGCAAACAACAGTGGAATAAATGAAGGGACAAAAATGAATAGAGAGGGACCAGACTGCTGGTGGGGGACACTGGGTAACACTCCCATGGCGTCTCTTATGTGAGGGCACCTCCCTAGGGCTCTGCATCTTATTCATTCATTCATTTAGTATTTCACCCAGACAAGTCTTCACTGAGCACCTACTATGTGCCAGCAGTTATTGTGAGTTCTAGAGGTATGAGAGAGAAGTATAGCGCATGGTGTGTCCAACAGTGGTGCGGACCATGGGGAGAACTGAGGTGGGAAGAAGTATCCGGGGTCAGAGGTGGGACTTTAAAATGCAGTGGCCAGGCACAGTCTCACACAGAAGTGACCTGAGTCAAGACCTCAGGGAGGCTGTTCCATCCTTCCAACTACCCTATGAGAGAGAGACAACAATCTTTGTTTTCCACGCCAGTAAAGGGAGGCTCAGACGGGTTCAGTTACTAGCCCACAGCCACACAGCACCGAGGGCAGAGCAGGTTCCAGCCCCCACCGGCTGGAACTTGGCTCCTTCCCCGTCTCCCCCAGACCCTCTGGGCGCTCTGCATCTGGGGGCGTCCCGGGGGGACGTCTGTGTCTCCCCTTCCCCAGCTCTGGGGTGGCTGTGGCAGCTGCCAAGGAAGGAGCGGAGGACCCCTCACGTCTCCTGGGGACTCCGTGTCCTCCCCCGGACCATCCCCTACCCCCCACTAATTCTCTAACAACAAGGAGGAAAGACGTTGAGAATACAGCTAGAAGTCACTTCCATATTAATTCTGGAACCTCATTTTCAGCAGATAATTAAATTACTTTTTAATTACAAACAGAATATGGGTGCACTGCGGCTGAGTGGGCGCGGGCGAGCGTGGAGGGGAGAGGAATGAACACAGCTCTGCAGGAAGGACCGGGCGGGCGTCTCCCGTCCACGTCCCCACACATCAGAACCCAAGCGGGCCGCCCTGCGGGTCCCGCCTCGATCTCCTCTGCAGGTCGTGCGCGGGTCCAGGTGCCCCTGCTGCCCGATCGCCAGGCAGACCCCTCGGGTCTCCGCGCGGCTCCGCCCCACGCGGGCAGCGCTCCCCACAGCCGCCTTCTCCCACGGCCCGGCCGCTTGAGAAGTTTCCGCTGAAACCAGGAAAAGCATCGCTCTGTGTCCGCGCCGTCAGACCCGCTCAGGCTCGGGGGGCGTCCTGACCAGGGGGCGTCCGAAGCCAGCGCGGAGCCCACCCCTGTGCCCACCGTCCCTGCAGGAAGCGGCCGCAGACCTCCCTTCCTGGGGACGCGGGCGGCCGCGTACCGGCAGAGGCTGGCCGTCCCCTCCTGCCCCCTCCTGGGGAGACCCGGGCCGCGCCATCTGGAGTGTCCAGGTGTCCAG
>NW_011494610.1:2574443-2587873 GCF_000754665.1 Bison bison bison
GGGCACAGATGGTGCCGGAGCAGCCCTGCCCCGCAGAGCCACCCTCTCCCTGAAGGCGCCTTCTGTCAGCTTCCCCCCGATCCTTCACCCTCCACCCCTGCAGTGGGACCCGGGTTTCGGCACAATGAGCTCCCTGAGCAGATGGCGGTCCCTAGTCCCCGGTCACGTCCCGCCTGCCTTTCACATGAAAATGGGGGGAGACGGCCAGACAGATGTCCACCAAGCCGGCCCAGCCGGGCAGTGGGGACCCGAGGCCACGTCCTCCCCAGGTGCCTGGAGCGGCCCCTGGACAAACAGCCTCTGCTGGGCACTTCTCCCGCCCACAGCCTCACTCCCCCAACCCTGTCCATCCTCAACCCAGAAAAATGACACCTATTTCCCTCTCCTCCACCCCTGCCTCTCCTCTGAGGCCACAGGATGGGACTGCCCAGTGGGCTGGACTGTCCAGGGGCTGGTGAGTGTGCGCAGGGCCCCCCATTTTGAGCAAGGCCCCCACCCCAACACAGTGCAGAGCAGAGCATACGCCGTTCTCCTCCCCTTCACTTACCCCAGCCTCAACTGTCCAGGAAGCCCTGCCTTTCCTGCTCCTGGAACACTCTTCCCCAGATGTCTCACCCCTAACCTCCTTCAGGTGTCTGTTTAACTGGCATCATCCTGGGCCCTCTCTGAGCACCTTGCCTAAAACTGCATAGCGTCCCAACTCCTGGCATTTCCTGTCCCCCCACCTGCACTTCGGCTCTTCTCTCCCTAGCACTTGGCATCCTCTTAATGTTATAATAACTTCTCTATTTTATTTACCGTCTCTCACTCCTCATGGGAACATCAGCTCCAATAACGAAGGGACTTCTGTTTGTTTTACTGGCTGATCTATCTCATGTCCTTTACACAGTCCTTTGAACATCCCTGGCACAAGTCAGAGAAAACTTGCCACACGAACGAGTAAACCGGGGGTCAGACAAAGGAGCCGGGGTGAGTGGGCTGGTAAACCAGAGAGGACTTCCTGAAAGAGGGGACATGAGTTGGAATGGATGGGATTAGGAAAGGCATAAAGTTGAGTGGGAGAAAATTCCAGGTAGCATACAGATTCAAAACCAAATGCAGTTTCCCCAGGGCCTGGAGTTGGGATATTACAGGTACAGACTTCCTTTCTGTCCCCCTCAAATGCTTAGATCTTATGCTGTCTGACGATGGTTCTTTGAAAATTCATTCAATGTTTTATTCATCCTTAAATTCTTTAACGCCGCAAATCAAACAGTCACTGGGTGCTTTGCTAACCAAGTTCCAGGCTCCTGTGTTGCAAATAACTGTGCTCTTTTGCATACCAAGCAGACCTCTCTCTGTCCCCGGAAAATGAATTTCTCCTGGTGTTCATCGCTCTAATTGCATCCACAGTGGGGCAGAGCAAACATCTTCTCTTCTTGATTTGCATTATGCAAAACCTTAATCTCAAGCTTCTGAAAACAGTGTGAATGATTCACGGCCTTCTGACGCCAGGAAATGCACTGCTTAATCTGCCAGTCCATATAAATGAGATTTATTGGGGGGAAATAAAGGAGCCTTGATACTATAAACTATTGGGGAATAATCATTCGTGAGTGTGGATGCTCCATAAATCTGCTTCTTAGGGGAAAAAAATGGGGCAGCTGACCACACACATATGGCTGGATTTATGGCCTCTGTTCAATTATCAAATTGAAAAGGACAGTGGACTTCTGTCTCGGGCAAACTCCTGTGCTGTCTGGGGCAGGGCTGGCCTTCTGTGAACTGGGGGCAATCTGGCCTAAGAAAGGCCCCTGGAAGGTAAGGCAGGAAAGGATGCTCAGGGTTGAAGCAAGAGCACACAGTAGGAGACAGATGACTTTTTAGCCACGCTGGGCATGTTCACTGCTTTGTGACATCAGGCAGGTGACTTAAGCCCTCTGGGCTTGAATGTCCTCACCAGGCACTGGGAATAATGAAGTCTACCAAAACCTACCAAACCTACCAAAACAGATGGTTGAAGGTTAGACACAGGTCTGAATGGAATTTCTGTTGGGTATGTAATCTGTGCCAGGCCCGGGTCTATGCCCTGGGGAAACAGGAGAGACCACGATGGACAAGGCCCCTGACCTCAGGGTGCTTGGAGAGAACAGACCAGGGAAGAAGCCTGCTTCCTTGGGGAAGCTCAGACAAGGGTAAGGTCTAGGAAGTGAGTGCTACGGGGCCTGTGACAGTGACCACGGAGAGGGACAGTAACATCAGCCAGATGACACATCAGACCCAAGACTGCGACACTGAGTGTGGGCGGCAACAGCCCTCTCACATGCTGGCCGAGGTTGTCAGCACCAATCAGAGCCACAGACCCGGGCAGATCTGGTCTCCAGCAGCCACCGGGTGTGGGTGTGCTGGGCTCGGTTACTGGGTGTCAGGACCAAATGCAACCAAATATATTCATTAACAGATTTATTATTATTACTATTTTCATTACCATTTTACAGATGAGGAAACTGAGATCTACTGTGGAATCTACAACCAGCAAGACATTCCTATTTGAGGACTTCCCTGGTGGTCCAGTGGCCAAGATTCCATGCTCCCAGTGCAGGGGGCCTGGGTTCTATCCCCGGTCAGGGAACTAGCTCCCACATGCCACAGCCAACAATCTTGCATGCTTCAATGAAGATTGAAGATCCCATGTACTGCAACTAACCCCCAGCACAGTCCAATAAATAATTAAAAAAAAAAAAAACTTCTCTTAAAAAAAAAAGAACATACCTATTTGATACACACTCTGTCTTAATCTCTCAACTCATTTGCCTGGATGACTAAGGAAAGGAATGCGTTGAACCTTTTACCAGGTCTTAAGCTACTGTCTTTCTGCTGAGAACCCTCCCTTCTACGTTCAACTCTGTGATCCTGGGGTGTCTCTGAAAGCTTTGTTATCGCCCCAGTAGGGAGGGCTAAAGGAAAACTTAAGAGACTGGATGGGAAGAAAGGATTTGCTCTTTCCTACCTGGTACTGTCCCTGTTTTGTCGCTTTTTCCTGTTTTATTGTCCTTGTTAGTGTCACCCTAGTGCCCTCAGACACAGCAGCACCAACCAGCCAGGACTAGGTGATTCTCAGCCCCATGGTTCCGGTTCTGCAAGGTCCCTCTCCCAAGCTTCTGTTTTACTCATTACAGCCCTTACCTCGGTTCCCCAGCCTTAAAGGGGTAGCTGAACTTCCCTGGTGGTTAAGAATCCGCCTGCCAGCGCAGGGAACACAGGTTTGATCCCTAGCCTGGGAAGATTCCACAGCTTCTGAAGCCCGCACGCTCTTGAGCCCACGTGCCACAGCTACTGAAGCCCACATGCCCTAGAGGCCATGCTCTGCAACAAGAGAAGACCTGTAATGAAAAGCCCGCACACTGCAACGAAGAGTAGCCCCTGCCTGTTGCAACCAGAGAAAGGCAGCAGGCAGCAACAAAAACCCAGCACAGCCAAATAATTTCCTTTTAAAGGGGGTATCTGACTACTGCAGTTGCCACCTCTGGCACTGGGATGAACGGATGGCATTTTTTTTAAGAGCCATATAGTAAATAATTGAGGCTTGCAAGCTACATGACCTCTGTCACAACTACTCAGTTCTGCCCTCGTAATGTGAAACCAGCCACAAACAATATGCAATTTGTGGGTGTGGCTGTGTGCTAATAAAACTTTATTTACAAAGAGAGACACCTCACCTGTGACCAGTGGTTTCCTGATCCCTCCCTCTCTTTGCATTGAACTTCTTTAATACCTCATTAACAATTATATAAATACACTATTAATATTGTTGTTAAAAATCACTAGCATGGTTTCTGACTGACTGGACTCTTCCTCCTATAGAAATTGGAACCAAGGTCAGGGTTCACATTGGACTTACTGAATAAGGCATTTAACGTGCTTGCTATTTTTGGCCCAGTTGGGCCCAAACAGTTGAATGCCAACAATGCAGTGGAACACTGTGATATTTGGTACAATGAAAAAAAAATCTCTGACGACGACATTGTGGCAAAAAGCAGAAGAGCTGGCATAGATCAGAGGCAAGATTTTGAATACGGACTATTAGCTCTGAGCGATAAAAGCAAACTGCTTCTTATAGTCCTTGCAAATTGGTCTAGAAAAAAATGAAGCATCTGCCAGGTCAATAGCTGCATTGGAGGAGTTGGGGGGTCATTGATCTACTCAAATAAAGATAACACGTCTGCAACAGCAGCTGTAACTGAACTCACCACCTGACTGGGTTTACAGTAATCCACAGTCATTCTCCAAGGACCATCTGCCTCTGTACAGACCAAATGGGCAAATGAAAAGGAGATGCAATGGGATTCCCCACCCCTGCATCTTTCACGTCTTGGAGGGTGGCAGTAATCGCGGCAATTCACTCCAAAATGCTATCCCGATTAGGAAGGAAATTACCAAATGGTTTCACTTGGGTCTTATTACTATCATGGACTTTATGAGTCCTTCTAGCTGCCAAGAACCTTGGGAAATGGCATAGTAGACCTACTGGGTCCACTGGGATTTGAATTTGGGTCAAAATTCAATTTATTAATATTAGAATGCCCCTAGTGATCCAGTGGTTAAGAGTCTGGCTGCCAATGCAGAGGACACGAGTTCGATCCCTGGTCTAGGAAGATCTCATATGCCACGGGGCAACTAAGCCCATGTGCTGCAGCTGCTGAAGCCCACTCGCCTAGAGCCTGTGCTGTGCGCCAAGAGAAGCCACTGCAGCGAGAAGCCTATGCGCCGCAAATACAGAGTACCCCCACTCGCTGCAACTTGAGATATCCCACGAGCAGCAGTGAAGACCCGGTGTGGCCAAAACTAAATAAATAATTTTTTAATTCAATTTATTACCTGATCTCTCAAAAAAAAAAAAAAAAATCAGACAAGAGGTCATGACTCTCCATTGCAGCAGTTTCTGGCCACCAGATCTTTTTCTATTCCATAGTTCAAATAATATTTCAGTTCACCGCTCACCTATTTCATTTCTAATGACACCGTGATGAATAAGCCATGAAAAGATTTCGTGAGAGTCTGATGAGCACTTCTTTTCTTCTGGAAAATACTGTGTCCATCTTGTGTTTGGGGGATCAATGCTGTCACTTGTCCTCATCCCTACATCTCCCATCTGGTCTCTCCCTCTGGCATCTCCACCGTTACATCTGGCCTCCTGAGAACAGCCACACGGAGACTCTCGAGAATGCAGATGCCCCCTCACTGACAGATTCCTTAATGCCTCAGTGAGCAGAGTGCATGGCAGACCCTGGGGGGCATGCAGCAGGCTGGGGGGCCAGTGGTGCCTACCATTCCCAATAAACTTACTCCAGCATCCTTGCATCCCTAAGCCTTTGGATTCCTTCATTTACATCATGCAAAGAACACTGTCATCCCAACCTCATTAAATGACAGCCACCATTGAGACCAAGATTTGTCACCAACCAAATAAACAGAGCCTGGCTTCCCAGGTGGCTCAGTGGTTTAAAAAAAGGAGGGGGAGACTTGGGTTTGATCCCTGGGTTGGAAAGATCCCCTGGAGAAGGAAATGGCAATGCACCCCAGTACTCTTGCCTGGAGAATCCCATGGACAGAAGAGCCTGGAGGGCTACAGTCCATGGAGTCCAAAAAGAGTCAGACACGCCTCAGTGACTAAAACCAAAACAAACAGAGGCACTTTCAGCTTCATGAACTAACCATTAAACTCTGAACCCCTACTAAACGTACCCAAGTCAAAAACGTCCCTTGATCCAATGTTATTGGCTGTCCTCCTTAGTCTTAAGTCTTATAATCTATTCCTAAACATACTCCCCAGGTTTCTGCCGATATGGATCAACCAACCTTGCAATGATTTTGGTGTATATGCTGTTTCCTCCCAGGTAAGACTTTGCACTTGTCCCCCTAGAACATGCTGACCTCTGACCCTAGTTTAGTAGCAGCAAGGGTGGTTGGGGTGGAGCTTGAGGGGAGTAGGTAGTTCCTTGCAAGGAAACCTTGTACAACCTTGTAGGGAGACCTAGGAAGGAGGCTGCCTCTACTTCTACCTGGACCCTGTTCCTTTTTTTCAATGTTTGTGTGATTTCCAGTGCTCACTACAAGGACAAACATTTAGTAAGTACACAAAAAATATTTCTTGGATGGATTAATAACATTTTAAGGGTAAGAGTCAAGCATTTGAAATTCTCTTTTATTTTTAACTTGTAACAAAGCAACTAACTGCCCTGCAATCATACTCATTTCACATGCTAGCAAGGTAATGCTCAAAATCCTCAAGTTGGCTTCAACAGTATGTGAACTGAGAACTTCCAGATGTACAAGCTGGATTTAGAAAAGGCAGAGGAACCAGAGATCAAATTGCCAACATCACTGGATCATAGAAAATGCAAGAGAATTTCATAAAAACATCTACTTCTGCTTCATTGACTACACTAAAGCCTTTGACTGTGAGGATCACAACAAACTGTGGAAAATTCTTGAAGAGATGGGAATACTTGACCACCTGACCTGCCTCCTGAGAAACCTATATGCAGGTCAAGAAGCAACAGTTAGAACCAGATATGGAACAACAGACTGGTTCCAAATTGGGAAAGGAGTACGTCAAGGCTGTATACTGTCACCTTGCTTATTTAACTTATATGCAGAGTACATCATGAGAAATGCCAGGCTAGATGAAGCAGAAGCTGGAATCATGATTGCCAAAAGAAATATCAATAACCTCAGATATGCAGATGACACCACCCTTATGGCAGAAAGTGAAGAAAAACTAAAGAGCCTCCTGATGAAAGTGAAAGAGGAGAGTGAAAAAGTTGGCTTAAAGCTCAACATTCAGAAAACTAAGATCATGGCATCTGGTCCCATCACTTCATGGGAAATAGATGGGGAAACAATAGAAACAGTAACAGACTTTGTTTTCTTGGGCTCCAAAATCACTGCAGATGGTGACTGCAGCCATGATATTAAAAGATGCTTGCTTCTTGGAAGAAAAGCTATGACAAACCTAGACAGCATATTAAAAAGCAGAGACATTATTTTGTCAACAAAGGTCAGTCTAGTCAAAGCTATAGTTTTTCCAGTAGTCATGTACAGATGTAAGAGTTGGCCCATAAAGAAAGCTGAGCACCTAAGAACTGATGCTTTCGAACAGTGGTGCTCAAGAGGATTCTTGAGAGTCCCTTGGACAGCAAGGAGATCAAACCAGTCAATCCTAAAGGAAATCAACCCTGAATATTCATTGGAAGGACTGATGCTGAAGCTGAAGTTCAAATCCTTTGGCCACCTGATGCAAAGAGCCAACTCACTGGAAAAGACCCTGATACTGGGGGAAATTGAAAGCAGGAAGAGAAGGGGACAACAGAGGATAAGATGGTGGCATCACCAACTCAATGGACATGAGTTTAAGCAAACACTGGGATGTGGTGAAGGACAGAGAAGCCTGGCATGCTACAGTCCATGGGGTCAGAAACAGTCAGACACAACTGAGCGACTGAACAACAATGACAAAGCAACCATCAAAACTTAGCCTTTTTTTCTTCTTAAACCTCATGTAAACAGAATCCCCAGACCTTCACAACTGGGAATGTGATTCTTGGAACTGAATAGATCCTCAGTAATGGCTGAGTGAATGAACGTGGGGGACTGCCTCCAACAATCTCTTCCAGAACCATCCATCTCTCGTGTACTGCAACTCAGTGGCAGCTACGGGACTGTGTATGGGCGATACATCTGACACCGTGGGTGCCAAGCCCATAGCCTCTCTCACGCTCCAGTCTCAACCCCATTCTGATTTGGCTCAGGCACCAGGAAGCCTGAGTTTCCGAACACAGACTCCCCTCTCAGCCCCAGGGTGTGAATCTTGATGGACTCAGGCCATGACTCTCAGTCCATCAGACGCAGTGACCTCTCCAAAGAAGAAATGTATTTAATGACCTTTCTACTGCCCAGAAATGAAAGTCATAAATAATTAATCTACGACATCACAAGTACTTAAAAACCCATTATAATGCTCTAAGTGGATTATAAAAAAGAAATAAAAGAAAATAATTTGAAATAACATAAATCATATTTCAGCATGCAACTGAACAGCTATAGACACACAAAAAGACATGATGAATAGTCAGATCCTTGCCAACATCTGGAGAATAAGTGTGGATGTAAGGGAATAAGAACAGGAATCGCCCTACAACAGAAGGACAGGAAAAAGAGAGCAAGACTAGAATATAAAGAGCATAACCAGTATACATTAAAATCTTGCAAAAATGTTTTGTTTGGATATGAAACTGACACAGGTTCTAAGCGCAGATGATTAAAGTGGCTCTTCACACAGGCAAAAGACCACTCTGTCCTGAGGAGACCGTCCAACACATTTCAGAACATCAAGCTTTCTTAGCCCCACCCTCCTCAATGCCAGCAAAGTCACCAATCATTGTGACAAGCCAGAACGCCCTCATCTCCAACACGTCTCCTGGGGGGCATACCTCTCTGGTAGAAAACCCCTAGCCGGGACTTCCATGTCGGTCCAGGGGCTAAAGATTCTGCATTCTCAACGCAGGGGTCCTGGGTTCGATCCCTGGTCAAGGCACTAGGTCCCACATGCTGCAACTAAGAATTCACAAATAAAAGATCCCCCATGCCGTAACTAACACCTGATGAGACAAATAAATATTAGAAGGAAAAAGAAAACCACTGGTCGATGACAACCAGTTCATTTCTTTTGCCAGCAGCTGGTCTAGGAACAAGCGTGGGATGCAAGTTTGGCTGAAGTAACACAAGAAAAAAATCCGCTGGGAGCTTCTGGAAAAGGTATCCTGAGTCTTATAAAGAAGCAACAGGAAGAAAGACACATTTTCCCCATCTTTCTGCTTCTGGGCTCTGTGGCCTGAGGTTGAGATACTTGGAGTTGTGGAACCTTCCTGCACAGATCAGGGGGAACAACTGGGAGTCGAACCAATGGAAAGAAGACGACACAGCTGGAAGCTGGAAGGAACCTGGGTCCTTGAGACACAGCCTCTGAGCTGGCCAAACCCAGAGCTACCCCCTGGCTGCCTTGGTTTATGACATAATAAAATTGTCCATCCTATTGAGCTACTTATTTGGGAGTTTTCTGTTCCTTGAAGCCAAAGATATTCCATTTGTGACAGGTAGGGTCACTCCTGATCATTACCATCATCCCTTCTATTTGGTGAGCAAAGCCTGCAATTTACAAAGAACCAGGACTACCCTCCTACCAGCCCTGTGAAATGTGGGTTACGATCCCCATTTACATGTAGGAATATTTAGGCCAAGGAAGTCAGGCCACAGGCTAAGCAGAAACTAGCTCTGGTCCTGTGCTGAGTCCCACTGTAGAGATCCCTCTCCAACCCACACTGCATCTAGGAGTCCTGGTCAATTCTGTGATTGATGCAGCTTCCAGGCCTCCATACCCTAAATATCCACATGCCCTCATCATCATCACTTCACATTCTCATTAGTGGGGTAACTTCCCTGGATTAAAAACCAGAGCCTCTAGACAGCCCTCATTAAAATATGCATATCTCATCTTGAAAGAACTAATATGTATTTATTAGCACAAATGAGTTCTTCATTAGGTCTCAGATGTGGCAAGCATTGAAAGAAGAGAGACATGGGACAGGTAAGTTTGGAGCTGAGTCTACTTATACTACCAGGATGAGCTTTTATTCATTCATTCATTTTTCATTCATTTATTCATTCATTCATTCCTGCACCCATTCAGTGAAAATTTATTAAGTGCATCCTAGATTGTAGAGGCTGTGGTACGACCTGGAATCCCAGCCTTGAGCCAGCTACTGTTCCGCCCTCACAGAGCTGGCTTTCAAGTGGGACGAGAAAGTCAATAATCACATGAGCAGGATCACAGATCTAATAAACCCCATGAAGAAAATAGTCCAGTGTGATGGAACAGGAAGAGACTCCATAGGAGACAGGAGCTTCCTTAGACAAGGTGGTCAGGGAGGCCCCAGGTGGAGGAGCTAAGACCTACTTGGCGGGCCCCTTTCCCATGGCAACATGGGCCTCTGAGAATGGCCCCTTGGGCCCAGGCGCTTGGCCTGAGGCATGGGCAATGCCAAGCAGAGGGGGACGCAGGATGTAAACGATGACACAAGAGGCCAGAGACAGCACCCCTCATCTGCACTTCCGTGGGGGCTGTTAAATTCAGGAGTACTGTGGGGCCAGGCAGGAACACCAGGGAAATCCAGAGCCAGACTGAACTGTCTTTGCTCTGGAATTTCCTATGCCCAAGAGGGCAGAGTCTCCAGTGTGCAGAGTGGAGCTGGAGAGTCACTGTCCAAAGGGAGGAGGAATAAGGACCATCAACACGGTGCTCCTTCACCAAGTCTGCTCTTGGGGATCTTGTTTGTTTAATCCGGCTTCTGAGGGTAGGGGGCACTGATCGGGTTGGGGGAGGGTGTTGTGCCAGCTTAGAAGTCTTGTGAAAGATACACACACACCCATCCACGAATGAGACTACTATTTATTAATCGCAGTAATTAAGACGGAAGCTCTTTCTGGAGCAAACACGTCTCTTTGGAAACTGACATGGAGACAGAAGCGCGATTCCTGCAGAATCAAACAAATCCTGTTTTTACCTCCTCACTAGTTAGTTCTGCAGTATCAAAGGGATTATCCAGAAGGGAAGATCAGAAGGAGAATTAGCTACAGGCCATGCTGTTATCCACCGAGGCGCCTATTGTTAAACCTGAGTCATGAATGGGGAGAAGGAAGTGGTCCCCCCTCCCTTCACCGGACGCCCCGATGGAGCAGGATAAGTCTACTGCAGGTCATGTTCTTGGAGGCGGTTACCAAGTTCTGGTTTCCAAGGAATCTCTGGAAGTCAACGGTGCCATCCCCCGGGGCACACACAGGGCTGCACTTCTGGTCCCCTGTGGCGGTGGCCACGTGACTCCTCCTGGCCAATGAGCGGTGAGCACAGTGATCAGGTCACCCACAGGCTGGGGAAATTAACAGCCAGGGCAAGACCCCTCCCCAAGCTCTTCTTCTTTCTGCCGGGTCTGTGGTGACATCAGAGAGGGCAGACCCCTTCACCCAGGGTCACGAGGAGGAGACTGAGCCCAGCTCCCAGCCGCCCTCTGGGGACCTGCAGTCTGAGCAAGAAATCAGCCTTGATGGTTCAGGCCTCTTAGCTCAGGAGACTGCTTGTTAGGCAGCAAAACCCAGCCCACCTGACTGTGTATCAAGTGTTCAGACAGATCCAGAACCCAAGAGGAGAACCGTCCCCATTTGCTGAGCTCCTCCATGGCCCAGGCACTGTGCTCAGTCGTACGATGTATATAATGTGTATGACAAATATCCATGTGGTAATTATTCTTCTGCACTTTACAAAGGAGGAAATAACAGTAACAGCCGCATCCCCTGAGCAGGGATGATGTGGCAGGGACTTGTTACAAACGCACTTGAACAGAACTTTTTCAGGCCTCATACTAGCCCTGGGAGGGAAATGCTTTTATTTATTCCCATTTTACAGATAAGAAAACTGAGGCTCAGGGTGGTCATGCATATACCCAGGACCTCAGAGCCAGTAAGTGGCAGACGTGGAATCTGAACCAAGGCCCCTCTGACTCATTTCCAGTTCCTGCTGACGTCACCCTGGGTCTCTAGAGGGGACCTGAGGGCTGGGGCAGGCTGTGGGGTGCAGATACCCCGGGGCCGTGTGTTCTACACTCTCTGCCACTGGAAGAGGGTGTCCACCGGAAGTGCTAGTGTGGGAGCAGCACAGGCTTGCATCCTCGGTTCCTGGAGGCTGGAGGGAGATGACACCCAAGGGTAGAGGCTGTGTGGTCACACAACCCTTCACCCACTTTGCATTCAGCCAAGCAGTCTTCCTCCTCTGATCTCCATGCCTCTTGGTCTGGAATGGACCCTCCTTTGAATAAACCTCATTGATTCCGCCTAATTAGCTCCTCAAATGAAATCACGGGTTATTTTGGGAGCAGCATCCTCACAAATGTTTCCCTGGAGCATTCAGGTGGAAAATGCAGATAAACTCACCTCTTTGTAAAATAAATGAACACATTTCGTCCCCAGTCCCCAGGGCCCCAGCCTATCCCAGGCCCAGGCTTCACCTCCACAAAAGGCCTGAATTTTAGACTCTTGGAGTTGCCTCAAACAAGGCTGTGTCTTGAGTCAAAGAGAAACTGTGGGCTATGCTGCCAAATAGCCATCGCGGCTTCCTGGGCAGTTCTGTGACCCGGTGCTGATCACAGGCTTTACCTGTGTTCATGAGCCAAGACCCACACCAGCCCCGGGAGGAGCACATGGCCGTGAGCCCATGCTACAGATGGGGAGACTGAGGCACAGAAACCAAGTCACTTGCCCAGGAATTTGAACCCAGGAAGTCAAGCCACTAAGTTCAAGCACTGAATCACCTACGTCTTCACTTGTCCGTCTGTCCTGGTCCTCATGTCTCAGCGCACCTGGAATCAGTATGGTTGTTTTTAATCAATGCAGCTCTCATTTTATGAATAGTATAAGATGGCTATTCATTTGTTCATGTCAACATTTCAGCCAGTCCATGGTTTTCAAAACCCTGTTTTGCCATTTCTTCACTTTTTATATAGCAGGAGCCCCCCAGGAGGGAATCACCCCGAGGCTTCCCTCTCTAACAGATCCCACTCTCAGGGGCAGCGTCTCTCGTTCTGCCAGCTGCAGGCAGGCCTGGGGGTGAAGATGCCCACCCCTGGTGTCCCTGATCCCCACGACCCTGAGGGAACCTTCCAGCAACACCCCCCCCATCTCCACAGCAGGAGGATGGCGATCACAGTGCCCCTCTCAGATCTGCTGGGAGGAGTCAAGGAGGTGACATGCATGTGGGAACCGAGCCCAGCACCTGTTAGGTGTTCAGTTAACTCGGAACATCACATCGACTGTTCAGTCTCAGACAGGCACAGGGATCCCGCTCCTCTGTTAACTGGGAGAGAGGTTAGATGTGCTTCATGCCCACGAGGCAGGGTCAGACACTCTGGATGCTGCCACTGAGTTAGACCCGTGGAACAGAGGAGGGGTTCATGGGGGAGGGAGGCAGGGTGGTCCCACCCCTTTGCACAGCTGGGGCTCTGCACACAGGACCCTGGTTTGGCTTGGCCGCGGACAGGTCACAGACTTGGCAGCCCCTCCCACAGGCCCCCCAGGCGACAGCACCAGGACCCCCGCCAGCTCCCTCCCAGCAGGTGTGGGAAAGCTGGAGGGGCAGCCCTGCCACCCATATCTGAGCCCCCCACCCCCATCTCCAGAAGGGCTGGTCCCCTGCAGCCTGCAGCTCCATCGTCCTCCAGTCAGAGCAGAAACAAGTCCCACCCGCCAGGGTCGTCCCGCGCTCTTTTCCTCAGAGCTGTGTGGGCCAAAAGCCAGGAAGGAGAGTGGCCAGCCTGTGCGGCCCCCGCAGGGCTGGCCATCCTCCC
>NW_011494610.1:2588569-2589725 GCF_000754665.1 Bison bison bison
GCAGTGCCCTCCTGCGTGCTGGGCAGAGGCTGGCTGAAGCCTGCCCAGGAGGGGACGGGCTTGTGGGACCAGACCCCTCGCCGGAGCCCCTCGAAACTTCTGGGTGGGAAGGGACAAGGGCCGAAGGCTGTGACAGGGACTCAGGGAGAGGAGCCTCCGACCTCCCCTCCCCATTACAGCCCATTACTGCCCTTGGACCACACCCCAGCTGCGACCCTGCACTCAAATCCCAACCACTGTCCCTGTGCGAGGAATCGAGCTGCAATAACAGGAGATGAAACTGGCGAAGGTACCAACTCCCGGCACTTCCTTACCTCCAGTCAAGAAGAATCCTGGAGCAAGAGGGCCATGGCTGGCAGGGGCTCTGCTGAGTCACCAGGGTCCCAGCCCAGGCTCACTGTTCGGCTCAGCTCGGCCTGACTCGTGAAGGGCACCCGAAAGAGCAGGGCCGGGAGCCACGGGATTCCTGGGGAAGAGCTCATGCAAAGGCCCAGCTCGTGCAAACAGCTCATTCCTCCCTGAGGAGCACTGGGCCAGAGTGGCAGGGGCGGAGTGAAGATGGACAGAGAGGCAAGGCAGGGGGTCAGGGCGCGGGCCAGCCCGGGCCAGAGTGGCAGGGGCGGAGTGAAGATGGACAGAGAGGCAAGGCAGGGGGTCAGGGCGCGGGCCAGCCCGGGCCAGAGTGGCAGGGGCGGAGTGAAGATGGACAGAGAGGCAAGGCAGGGGGTCAGGGCGTGGGCCAGCCAGGGATCTACAGCAGCCTTGCAGGGGGTGTCTTGGGCTTTCACTCAGAGAGGGGTGGGAAGTTCCTGGAGGGTCTGAGAGAGGAGGGACAGGACCTGACGGATCTGATAGGATTTCTCTGGCTACAGTTGTGGGGAGGGGTGGTAGGGGGAGCGTGGGAGCTGGGAGACCAGGGAGAAGCCCGGGACGTTTGCGGTAAACAAATTATCTGGATCAGGGTAGTAGCAGGAAGTGTGGACAGGAGTATCCAAGTGCTCAAAATTCAAAGGAAGGCAAGGGCCACAGAGAGAAAATAAACACTCTGCAGGACGCCGTCTCTTTCCAGGGCGAAAAGATTTTCCCAGAAGGCCCCAAAGCACAACGCTTGCATCTTATTGGTCAGACGTGAGTTAACATCCACCAATCAAAGCAA
>NW_011494610.1:2590247-2611697 GCF_000754665.1 Bison bison bison
AAGGGGCTGGATCTTAAGGTTGGCTAGTATGATGGCAAGATGGCAAAACCACCTTCATAATCTGTAGGGCCCACTGCAGAATAAAAATGTAGAGCCCTTTATTTAAAATTATTACGAATTTGAAGGCTGTAACAGCAGAGCCTTAAGCTAATCACGAGCTCTTCTGAGCACAGATCCCTACGGAACTGCATAGGTCACACAGCCCGGAAGACAGCCCTGACTCCTTAATTCACCCCCTGAGCTGAGCATGGGGCCCCTGGAGACAGACTGCAGGAGAGAGGGCAGTGGGGAGGTGGCCCCAGTATGGGCTGCAGTCTCAGCAGCCTGAGACCCAGGTGCTTGAGTTACGGCCCTTATAACGGGGTAAAGGCCAAGGGAGCTGCTGGGAAGATGTGAGCGACATACATCAAGTGTTTAGAACAGCGTCTCTTACTAATTTCTTTACCTCTAAAGAGGAGATCCGCGTCCTTCCCAGCCTGCTGGTATCACACGACTGTAACCTCAGGACTCCAGGAGAGTTTCCCTTCCCCACCTCCACGACCAGCCTGAGTGCCTGAAGTCCCCCCATTAGTCAGTACCTCGTCTCCAGGAAAGCCCATGAACTCCCCTGCTTTGGAGTTCATCAGCGAGGAAGCTACAGAGAATAGACAGAAAAATAATTATATGTCACCATAATGCTACATATTTCATGAAACACAATAGGAAAAGCACAGCATATTGTAGAAACAGAATGTTATAATCCCGCTTCCGTTCTGGGGAGGGCTCTGGATTTACTTTTGAAAGCAGGCCTGGAGTGCAGGGAGCTGAGATGGCTCTTTTCATGTGAGAAAACTGCCTGCCCTGTGTCCAAAGCCCTCCAGTGCTCTCCTGGTTCTAGCTGTGAACCCCAAAGCCACCAGCCCGCTAGTGCCCTGGTCCCTGCCCACTCTGGTGTCAATATCCTCCCCACCAGCCTCCCTGCCCAGTGGCCTTCTCACTCCTCCCACAACTCACCAGGAGGGGAGTTCCCACCTCTGGACCTTTACACCTGCCGTTTCTTCTGCCTGGAACCAGCTATCTCTGCTCCTCACATCTCTATTCAAAGGTCCGCCCCAGCAAGGTCTTCCCTGGGCATTTATTAAATTAGCTCCCACATCTGTCCCTGCCCTCCCTCCTGCATGATTTATCTTACTGGCCTTTATGCCATCTGACATATTACACACCCATGTGTCCATTGGCTTGTCTGTGTCCTTCCAGCAGAAAATGAACTCTACAAACTCTTCACTGGTGGGATGGTGGGCCTAGAACAGGGCCTGGCACTCAGTAGGCCCTCCATAAATATTTTTAATGATACTAGTGAGGATAAGAGATGAGCCCAAATGAGTTGCTGAACCAAACACAGAGTCATATACAGGCAGACCTTGGAGATATTGTGGGTTGGGTTCCAGACCATCACACTGAGGTGAGTCACGTGACTTTTCGGTTTCCCAGTGTATATAACAGTTGTATTTACACTATGCTGTGCTGTGCTTAGTCGCTCAGTTTTGTCTGATTCTGTGTGACCCCGTGGACTGTAGCCTGCCAGGCCCCTCTGTCCATGGGATTCTCCAGGCAAGGATACTAGAGTGGGTTGCCATGCCCTCCTCCAGGGGATCTTCCCGACCCAGGGATCGAACCCAGGTCTCCCGCATTGCAGGGTACTTACACTGTACTTTGGTCTACCAAATGGGCAATAGCATTATGTCTTTAAAAAAAAAAAAAAATGCACGTGCCTTAATTGAAAAATGCTCTATTGCTAAAGAGTGCTAACCATCATCTGGCAATGTAGGGTTGCCACAGACCTTCCATTTGTGAAAAAACACAGTATCTGTGAAGTGCAATACAGCAAAGCTCAGGGAAATGAGGCCTGGTTGTATGAGTTTCTGCACACCTCTTGTGTGCCAGAGCGCTGGGGGGGAAACATTCTGGTGAATGTCCTCAGCCCAGCGTGGCTTTGCACCATCCATTATGCCCTCCTGCCAAACCAGACCCAGCACTCAGTGACTCAGACCCAGCCTGATGGAAGAACATTCCTGTGGGGACATTCAGCTCCATCCTGGTTTCCTGCAAGGGGCCTGAAGCCCCACTGAGGGTGAGAGCACAGGTGCCATTCCCCAGTGAGGGGAAGAGCAGAGGGCGGCGAGGGGGGCTGGTCGGGCCTCAAACTCACAGGCAGCAGAAAGACGCAACTGTGGATGCTCCAAACCTGAGGACGAAACTAGTGTCAGCACCTCTCATGGGAGGCTGGGGATGTATATTAACTGGAATCCTCCTTCATTCACTGATTCATTCCACCAAAGTCAATAAGGATTGGCAGAGCACCTAATATGTGCCAGCCGCTATGCCAGAAGCTGCAACACAGCTGTGAGTACGGCAGGCCCAGCGCCTGCCCTCCTAGAACCTGCCATTTAATCAGAGCAGACAATTTCTTATTGTTGCAGTTGTTGTTTAGTTGCTAAGTCATGTCTGACTCTTTCCAACGCCATGGACTATAGCCCGCCAGGCTCCTCTGTCCATGGTATTTCCCAGACAAGAATATTGGAGTGGGTCACCATTTCCCTTCTCCAGGAGATCTTCCTGACCCAGGGATCGAACCCAGGTCTTCTGCATTGGCAGGCAGATTCTTTACTGCTGAGCCACCAGGGAAGCAGACAGATAATACATGAGTTTAAAAATACCCAAAAGTAAATGAAATAAAGAATGGGATCTGTAGCATAGCAGAGGGAAATAGCATGCTGTGTTAGGGAGCCCATAAGCGATGCTATTTTTACTCAATGAGGAAGGCTTCTCAGAGGAGGTGGTTTCAACTGAGACCTGAATAGTGGAAAGGAAGCAGCTAAGGAAGAGTCAGGTGGGAAGAGGGTTCCAGGCAGAGAAAGTGACCAAGTGCAAAGTTCCTGTGGTGGGAACAAGGAACGAGACCAGGGAGCCTGAGGAAGAGAAAGAAGGCGCTGGCGGCTGACCGTCAGTCCAGTGAGGCTGGGGGCAGGAGGTGGGGGGAGACTGGAGAGGTCCGAGACCCCTGCTGCCTGTTCAGCTCCCCCAGGAGGCCTTGGTGGTGTTGGAGGAGCTGGAGGCACTGGAATCAATCCCTCCAGGTTCAAACCCTAAGGCTACATGAACTCAGGCTGGGCACATCACACTCTTGGCCTCTGCTTTCTCATCTGTAAAATCGGATTAAGAATTGTCCTCTTCTCCCAGGCACCATGAGAACTGACGAGGTTTAGTGATCAGAATTCTTGTCCAACGGGGCTGAGCCGTCCTCCCGGTCTCAGCCACTCATTCACTGATTCATTCCAGTCAAGCCAACACGTACGGCTTGGGCAGGTGCCACAACTGCCGTGCACCAGGCCCCGTGCTCTTAGCGCACAGTAGGTACTCGAGGCAGCGCTGCTACCAGGGTCTGCAGCCGCTCCCAATCTGCCAGGCCTCGGGTGCGTTTCCTCTCCCTCCACCTTGGCGACAGGCCCAGCCTTTGGGACACGCGGTGGGGGCAGTCCAGGGCCAGCACTGAAGTCACGCCCTCCTCTAGGAGCTTTATGTCCAGAGGGGAAGACCGCCAGAGACTCGGGAGGCTGCTTTGTCATTAGAAGGCCCTTCCCACCACACTCCAATGCCCTGGGGTCCCTACTAGATGAGACGGACAAGAATCCCTGCCCTTGAAGGGCAGGAGACAGAAAATGAACAAATAAATACATGGCAGGTTTCGGCCAGGTGAGAAAAAATTAAAAGGGTGAGGGGACAGGGTAAGAGCAAAGAATGGAGGGTGTGGTGACATTCGAGCAGCCTGAATGAGGGGGCAAAGCATGAGGCCGCCTGGGGGAGTCACACGTGCAAAGACCCTGGGGCAGCCCCCTCACGGCAGGAAGGCAGCCAAGCACCTTCTACTTGCTCACGATGACCACCCTTTCCTTAGTAAGACCTCTTCAACCTTTCACTCCCCTGACCCTATTTCTGCCAGGTCCTACCAGATTCTCCCATGGTGCACCTGGGCAGAGAGCCTATGAAATCCAGTGACCGCTGTAGTTCCCACCCGCTAAACGTATGACGTTGCTACCACTGCCCTGGATTCAGCAGTATTTCTGAGCTGTGCGACCGTAGGCAGGTCACTTAACTCTCTGAGTCCATCCTGTCTTCTGTAAAATCAGGCCTCAGTAGTACCTGTCTTAAAGGGCTGGCATGTGAATTATAGGAGACCACACCTTTACGCAAAGTGACCAATAGGTGCTGAGAGATCAACACGTGAGAGATTCTGAACGTTGCTATTGGTCCTCCAGAGAAGTCTAGGAGAGGCTTCTAGAAGATCAGCAGTCCTTTCTGAGGAACTGAGTTCTCCCAAATACAGGTGACAGAATCAATGCACAGAGGACAGGGCTTTGCCCAAGGCCACACAGCAGCACCCCGACTTGGGCCCTGCTGCCCTCCCCTGTCCACTCCCAGTCCTCTGGGCGGTGTTACTAGTGCCCAGAGAGGGGCAGCTTTCAGCAGTGATCCACCTCTCCTCAAAGTTCCAAAACCCTGGAGGCTTGAGGCTTGAGACGAGAAGCCCTTGCAGGTATCCTCAGAGGTTTGGCCAGGACGACCTGGTCCACAGCTCCACCTGGTGGTCAGGGCTCCCCGCCATGGCGGAGGGCACATCACTGTTAATAATTTCAGGTTCCTGATCACAGCCCTCATGAACATCTGTTTTACAGTTTACATACTTCTCACACATCCAATTGCAAGGGAAGAAAGACAGGACAGGAGGAAAAACATAAGAGAAAAGAATATAAAAATAAACAGTCTAGCTCACAGACATGTATTATGGGACAAAGAAAAACAAAAAGCTAGGAAGGAAAGAAAACCGATGGGAAAGAGACCAAAATAATCAAGAAAGAGACAGAAATAAAGGGGGGGGTGGGAATTTGACCAAGAAAAAGAGAAAATATCCACACCAAGTCAGGCCAAGCCCAGACCAGAAGGGCAGAGGATAGGACCCATATTGCAGACAGTCTCAGCCACCGCTGCCTCTGTCCCAAAGTGTGCACCCAGAACAAGTGTTTGGGTGGGAAGCCAGGCAGGCAGGAGCTGGCAACACTCAAGCCCTGGGGGTTCTGGACAGGACACGGTCCCTAGCGCCACCTGCTGGACAGATGGGGTACCACGTCTATCCCCAGGAAGTTAGATTTGGATGCAAATATCTCCATTTCTCAGAGAAGGAAACTTGAGATGGTGACTTGTTACGAGATGGTCACTCAGCAAGTACAGCAGCCTGCCAGGTACAGATGTCTGAAGATGTGTGACCTCAAAGGTCTCAGCCCAGGCCCTCCCCGTCCTCAACAATCCAGCCCAGTCCAAGAACAAGGCCAGGTGCAGAGCATGTGGTTAGAGGCATGTGCTTTGGCCACACGCAGCTAGGATATGGGCTGCTGGCTCTGACAGTGATGAGCCTTCTTTTTTGTTGTTTATCAGTGGTTCACTGACACCCAGCACTGGGCCAGAGCTGAGACAGAGCAGATACCATGGATGTGACTCCTGCTCTCGGGGTGCTTCACTGATGGCAAAGAACGGTAAATAGAGAAGCAGTTACATTTAGATACAATCACAAAGTGGCCAACACACTCCATACCACCTTTGGCTTTCCGAGTGGCCCCCAACATAGCCCACACCAAGGGACTGTGTCTAAGTCAGCGCCATTTGACAGGTGGATAAACTGAGAAGCGGGAGAGCAGAGAACTGGGGGTCGAGAGACTCACCAGCTGCAGGGACTCGCCCATCTCTCGATGCTCCGTTGGTCAGCGCAGCCACTCTTGGTCACCAGTTCCTCCCTCAGCCAACATCGCCATGGCAACTCCAGAGCCAAAGATCTGGAGATTCAGGAGGCCAGCACTGGCCAAGCTCGCCCAGGTAGGGCCATCCCAGAGACGAGCAATCAGGTAAAGGAGTGTGTTAGGCCGGGTGGGAGATGGAAAACTGACTTTGCCCAAAGGCAGTGGCCACGCCTCAGCTTCAGGTGATGTGTGACCAGGCAGGACACATGGTCCCACAAGGGCCACTGGGACCAGAGCATCTGAATTTTCAAAAGAAACCCAAATTCAGGATTTGGAAGTGAACGCTGCTGGTTCTTGAGCTTCTAATTCAAAATATCAGGAAAACGAAAACAAAACCACATCAGTTTCCAAGTTTCAGCTTGCTCACTGCCAGTTCAAGACGTCTGGTCATTTACAAAACACCCCTTCTCTGTAACAGGCCTTGATGCTGCACTTTGTACCGAGAAAGGCCTTCCAGAGCAAGAAACAGCCCCAGGCTTCCACCCCATTTGCTGATGCAGCTCTGTTGTCTGAGAAGGAAGGTGACTTGCTCAAGGCTGAAGAGACCTTAATTCTCAGTTCCAAACCAAAGCTGCCCGTGTCCCTCACTGCAGGAAAACTCACTCATCTTGCTGCAGGCCCTCTGGGTGCAGAACAGGGAGACACTTCTGCTTCCTGTAAGTGTCTGCCTGGAGGAAGGCAGCAAATCCTCCCTGTTGACCCCAAATATATATCGAGGTGATGGCTCTCCCCTTAGAGTGATTTTCCCGGGATCCAAATACAGGCTTCAGATAATTCAAGTAATCAGTCCATCACTGTGCCCCAAATCCCACCAGGATCTACTCTCATCTATAACGTTATTGAGTCTTTCGAAACCTGTAATTGAAAGACACGAGGCTCTTTCCGGGAGAGACCCAGAGCCTGGGTCTGGAGAGAATAAGCTCTGAGAGCTAGTTTGGAAGGAAAAGAGATGAAAAGAGAAGGGGCTCTCGTCCAAAATGGCAGGACTCAGGGAAGGCCAAAGCGCGCCCATGAGAGTGAGGGCTTCAAGAGGAAGGCACCCTCAAAGAAGCCTTTCACAGAGCTCAGTGTTTTCCAAAGTGTGGGAAAGGAGGGAAGAGAGAGGGATGGGGAGGGAAGGAACAGGGTAGGGAGGAGGGAGGGAGACGGGGAAAGGCATGGGGCAGACAATTCAGGCCTGAGGATTAGATTTCTCTGCCTGGGCAGACAGACCCAGGCAGCTTCATAAAGATGGCTCAGGGCCTTGGCAGGTGAGAACCCGTGGACAGCCTTGGGACCTAGACCACAGGACCCAGTGTGAGGTACCATATCTGCATGGCTCTGTTCTGATTGGCCCGTGTGTGGCCAGTGTGAATTCTGATTGGCCAGGAACCAGCCAACCATGTGTTGAGCATTTGGAGCTCCACTCCCGTGGGATTCCGGACCGAATGGACCTTGCAGGTTGGGGTGATGGATGGCCCATCCCTCAGACCACCTTGATCCTTAGGCACACGTGAGACAGGGAGTCCTGGCAGGACACCAGCAGGAGGCAAGGGAATGCCTAGAGAAATAGTCCCTTTTTTCCACCATCACACTGAAATGAGTACTCAGAACCCAAAACAAAGGCGAAATACACATACATAAAGACAGTGATTTTCTTGGCCCATCTGAGATGCAGACCCACCGCGCGATCTCGGGTAGTCCTCACCACTCCCCTGCATAAAATATATACATACTACCCTCATTTTAGAGGAGGAAACTGAGGTTCAGTGTGGTAACTCACGGTACCAATGGAACCGTCCTCCGCGCCATCTTCACGGCCGTTGCTTACTCTGCCTATGACACGTGCAGGCTCAACCATCCCCAATGCCACCAGGGTCACCCCCGAAGGAACCCACCACAGATCAGGATCTTTGTATTATAAACCAACTTTTAATAATAATAAAAAAATCTATCATGAATTGAATGAGAAGATCTGTACATTGTAAAGTAAACCAGTGCACAACGCCCTTGTCCGCAGGGAACCCTCTCCCTTTCTGCCATGGGGGTCCTATATTTGTATCAGGCCACCTCTGTCCAGCGACAAGCTCACCTCTTGCAATCTGATGCAGGGTGGCAAGAGAGGGAAGGTGACTCCTGGGGATTCAGGGAGCCAAGATGTTGATGCGGCTTCAAGCCTGCAGGGCAGAGGGAAACCTACACCTGATTTCACCCATCAGCCAAGGCTGGAAAGGCATGTCCCTGCTGGTGACAGGAGCTGGAGGGGACAAACTCCAGGGGTGGGGAGGGTGGGGAAGGGGGCCGGACAGGGGGTAGATCCTGTGTAGGTTCCTGTGCCCTGGTGGGCAGGGTAGCTTCCTGTCTCTCTGGCTGGCTGAGAAGTCCCAAATGCCCTGCTGCTGCCTTGCTCTGGATTAACATTAAAAAATAAATTACAGAAGCCACCACTCAGGGTTTGCCAGCAGCCCCTCTACCACAGAGGACAGACACTGGTGTGGGACTGCCTCTCCAGTGGATGGTTCAACTCCCTCCAGCCCCCAGGCCTGGCCCAGCCACCTCTGAAACCCTTGGAGCCAGTCATTCGAAGAACAAAGTGATTCACCCTAATACAGGCCAATGGCTAGAGAACTGAAGGTGGGTGGGGAAAGGAACCCTAGTCGATACCTGTAAGCAATATCTTAAGACCCTAATACTTAAAAAGATGAAATACTGACATTTTTTGAATTTTCAATAATTTAGTTTTTTTTTTTCTTTTTTTAGTAGAACTGGGGAAAGTTGTCAATACTACTTTATGTTGGTCCCCTGTTAGACAATATAGCTTTCTTTGAAATTTAAAACGCAAATATATACTCACACAACCTGGGGGGCGGTGGGGGGCGGGGACGGGGTGAGGTGGGAATCTCAACACAACCAATGACAACATAAAAATCCCAAAATAAACCATAGAGAGTTCACGCCATATAAATAAAGTGGGGCAAATCTTGTGCCCTGGGCTGATGGCTCCAGTTCTAATGGCGTTGATAGAGGAAGCCAGGGTGGCTTTCAACCGTCCTCTTGGTAATAAGTGTTGTGCCCTGTCCCTCTGTCTTTCCTGGCAGAGGTCTGGCTTTTCTGAGTCCATTGGGGAGGTTAGTACAGGGTTAGAGGGGGATCTGGAAGCTAAGGTGAGGAAGAGACACGTGTGGTCACCTGGAATGTGGGCTTAGAAGGAAACCAGGGGTTTCCAAAGTGCAGGTTGAGTCATCCCGAGGGAGTTGGGGCCACGGGCCTCCAGCTGCAGCGCCCCTGACATCTCCCCTGAGTCCTGGGGACTTCTGGACAGGAGCCCAGGCCCTGGAGGCACCCATCAGTTCTGTGGGTCCCCAGGACCCCCTCTGGCTTCTGGCAGAAGTGTGGAGAATGTGCTGGGCCAGGGCCAATCTCCAGTTCATCCACGAGTCAGGGCACAGTTTATCCTCCCAGAAGGTGACATGATGGAGGAGGCCGGGCAGATCTCGAGGCAGGCGGAGTGGAGGCCTTGGGCCAGCTCTGGAGAAGGCTGCGTGGCCCCCTGTGTCCTTGTGAACCCCGGCTCCAGAGGATGCAGCCGGGCATCAGGCACCTCGGCGTTTAGAGGTCTCCATCCACCGGTGGCTGGCAGAGGCGGTAGAGCCTGGTGGATGGAGGTGAAGAGGATGAGGGGCGGCCACGGCCCGTTATTATTATCGTCGCAACATGTGATTTATGTGAACGTGCAATCATGCCCAGAAAGCAAAACTCAGCAGGTGTAAAAAGATGCAGAGTAAAAAATTACTGAGGTTGCCCACACTCTGCTCCAGCAGGCCAGTCCCCGCCCCTCAGCAGTCTTGCTCCCTCCAGACTAGCAAGGGGTTTACACATACAATGCAAACACATGCACCCGTGTGTGTCAAGATACGCATGTGGGTGTGTGATTACACGTGTGGGTATCTGTGCATTTTTCCACACTAATGGTGGCCAAGTAGACCCAGCACTCTGCCCCTGGAGTTTTTCATTTAATACACCTTGGGGGCTTCTCCCTGCAGCACGTGCAGACCTGCCTTGGCTTTCTTTCTGCACTGGGAGGATTCTGAGCCCCACCTTCAAGTAAGAAGGAGTCACTAAGAGGTTTCAAGCAGGAGAGAGCATATACGCCGTGCGAGAAGGATGGCAGGGGGACCAGACAGGAGATGGCCACAGAGACACAGACAAGACAGGGAAGCAGGAAGGCACAGGGCTCAGGAAGGGGATGGTCTGGGTTCAGAAGGGCAGCTCTGATTCTGTGTGTTAGCTGTGTGACCTCGGACAAGATACTTAACCTCTCTGGGCCTCACTGTCCCCACTGCCCATGGCAGATAACACGAGTACCTTGCTCACAGAGTTGTTTAAGCAAATAAGTCAACATAGGTAAAGAGATGGGAATGGTGCCTGGAGCAGGGGAAGTGACATAGAAAAGCATTTAAGGGACTTCCCTGGTGGTCCAGTGGCTGGAACTCCACACTCCCAATGCAGGGGGCCCAGGTTCAGCCCCTAGTAGGGGAACCAGATCCCACACACCGCAACTAGGAACACACAAGTAAGGATCTCGCACGCCACAGCTAAAGATCCTGCCTACCATGATGAGGATTCCACACGCGGCAACCAAGACCCAGGACAGCCAAACTCATAAAAAATAAAGAAATAAATTTTTGAAAAGTATTTAAAAGCAACATGGGCCAAGAGTGTAGACAAAAGCTACTGGAACACATGGAAGATCTGCATGAGTTCTTGTATTGCTCCAACACCGTTTCCTAAGTCTTGACAATGTCCTGTGGTTACATGAGACATTATCCTGGTGGGGGGGGCGGGGCATTGCTCCATGAAGGACCCCTGAAAACTCCGTAGTATTTTTCTAACTTCTTGTGGTCAAACTATTTCAAACTAAAAAGTTATTTAAAAAGTGTGGGTCGATGTCAAAAGCAAATCAGGACAGTGTGGATGGAGAAAGAAAACGCACTAAAATGAATTATTCCTAGGACAGGGGGCTGCGCACAGTGCTATGAGAAGGTCTGACACTGACTCGGAGACGACGAGGCCATGAGGACAGGAAGAAGCAGGTGGGCTGAGGGCTCTGAGGGCAGCAGAGAAGCAGCACTGGGTGAGCAAGTTTGGGGGGGTGGGGCACACAGATCGTTGCCCCACACTTCACTTGGGACCGGCCTCACTTTCCCAGCCAAAGTGGGAGCCCTGGGAGGTAACAGACTAAGTCCTATTTGCCATTTCCCAAAGTAGGGGATCCCATAAATGAGAGGGGAGGACCCATCTAAATGCCAGGGCGTCTGTCTGCGGTGAGGCCAACCCCAAGGAAGGGAGCAGAGGGAAGGGGTGGAGGGGAACAGCCACTCACCGCGGGGCGCCCTGGGGCACCTGGTCCTTGACCCGGAGGTTTTTGGCCAAAATCTCCACCCTGGGGCCCTGGAAAGAGAGAACAGTGAGGGCCCAGCTGTCTCTTCGTGGAGCGCAGGGCGCTTGAGGAGGTGTGTGGGTGTGGGTGGGGTGACTGGGAGATCCCCAGAAGCTAAGATCTGCAGCCCCTCCAGAGGGGACACGGTCATCAGCCCCATCCCCAGGTGGCCCCCCATCCCACCTGGGCTGTGAGCCCACCACGCCCAGGCCTGGGCACCTCCCCTGCAGTCTGACAGGGCCCTGGGGCCTAGACACCTTACCTGTTTCCGCATGATGTCTGTGGCCTGCATGATGCACTTGGGCAGCAGCCCGTGGCTCCGCGCCAGGATGGCCGCCTGCTCCAGGGAGAGGCTCAGGGTGCTCCTGCAGTGGGGTGGCAAGGGGTGGGGGGCAGCACGTGAGACGTGGGCGACGTCCTGCCCCCCACACAGCACCCAAAACCCCGATCGGAGCAGCAGGGACAACGGACAGAAGCGAGACAGTGGTCTAGCCCGGCTCCAACCAATACGGGCGCCCATTCTTGCCCGTGTTCTATGGATGCTCCAGCAGAACCAGACGGCTCAGCCGCTCGGTCACGCCAACCAGAGTCAGGGGGCTGGGAAGTTCGGCAGCTCTCCCAGGACCACCTTCCCCTGAGGTCCCATCTCACAGAGGACAAACTGAGGCCGAGAGTGGGCCATGGCCTTGTCTGGGCTCAACAGGGAGCGGAAGAACCAGGTTTCGAAACAGGCCTCATCTCCCATCTTGGAGCCCCAACCCGCAGAGGCACGCCCAGCCCCCTCCCGGCCACGCCCTCCTTCACCCCACGCTGGGGCCCCACCCGCCTAGAGGTCCGGCCACGCCCCCTCCGCCGACTGTGCATCCGCGCACCTCTGCATGCCGGTGGCGCACATGGCGATCTGGCAGGCCCCCAGGCGGTAGCAGAGCTCGGAGGAGATGGGGATGAGGCCGGCGCCCAGGCTCCCGGCGGCACCAGGCTTGGGGTGGACCAAGGACTTCATGAGGCGGCAGAGCTCGTCCAGGGCGTTGATGGGGCGAATCAGCTGCGAGGTGCACAGGCCGGGAAGGTCAAAGGAGGCCCCCCACCCGGCCTTCTGCCCCAGTCTTCACCTCCGATCAAGCTCCATCACAGCAGCTGTCTTCCCCACTCTGTCACCGGGTGACTGAGCCAGAATTCTTCCACGACCCCTGCGGCTGCCCCACAATCTGGCATTCGGCACGCACAGTATGGTTCAGGCCTTATCCTCCCATCGAATTCTCTTCACCTGCACAGGTGAAGCCAAGAGCCAGCGCCCCTCCCCGTCCTCTCTAAACAGCAGCCTCTCCCCCCGGGAACAGTCAGTGCCCCCACTCTCCACCCCCTGCTCCCCGGCTTGTCGGGCATTGCCAATGCAGGCACAGAACTCTGGCCAAGGCTTTCTGTGTCATCTTAAGACTCTGCCAGCAGACTACAAACCCCCAAAGGGCCGTGCCCCCCCCTTCTCCTGGAGCCCCAGCCTCACAGCCTGAGGCCAGGAGCCCCCATAGTACCCTCAGAACTGAGGCCCAGTAGTGCCTGGGCAGAGGGAGAAAGGCCTGGAGCACGCAGGGGATGGGGTGGGTCAGGGGTTGGGGGCGGAACAGCCCCTAGACGGCCGAGTGTGACACACAGGAGCGTGGCTGGAACAGCCAGATCTTTCCATTACTCAGGATAGGCCAGAAGCCTCTGTTTTATGGGAAATCTTCTGACTTTTAAATGCTGGCAACAAATAGGAAACAAACAAAAAGAACACTGCATGGCCATAACCTGCGTGGGGCTCTAGACCCAGAGCAATGCTGCAAGGAGTGGGTGCCAGGGAGAACACATCATCTAAGGAATTCTAAAGCGGGTCAGGGAGAAATTGGAATTTCTAGAATGGGGAGGGTGCTGGGGACCCCAGGAGACGTCCTGGAGAAGGGACTGCAGAGGCAGTGTCCCAGCCAGCATTCTGGCTGGGTGTCACCCTGGTCACTGTGCAACCCGGCAAACCCCCGGCCCTGCCCAGATTCCACGGCAGGTGAGGGGAGAGGGGGCACACCTGGTCTATCTTCACCGCCGTGGTGCTGGCGTCCGTGGGCAGGTTAGACCGTTCCAGGTAAAATGCCCTGAAAGAGATGAGAAGTGTGAGGCTGGGGCCACCACACCCCCCATCCCATCCCCTTCTCCCGCCCCTGCCCCACCACAGCCTCTTTGTCTCCCAACAACTCAATGAAACGAATCAGGGAGAGTGGCTGACACAGCTCTCCATGCCCACAGTCACCTGTTCCTCCAACAGCCCAGGAGGAAGCAGGAAGGGTCCTCAAATGCCCCCTCCCCCGACTGCCCATCTGAATCAGCACCCCACTCTCTCTCCCGTGCTGGTGCGTCTCTCCTCTGACACCACCATCACTTGACAGGTGACACTGCTTGTTTACTGGTTTATTGCTCATCTCCCCTTCTAGAATAGCACTCAGCCAAATAGTTGACATTTTAAGCTGTGTGGACCAGTCTGTCTCTCTAGAGATGCTATGCAGCTCTGCTGTTGCCGCACAAAAGAAGCCATAGACGATACATACAGGGATGAACATGGCTGTGTGCTAATAAAACTTTATTGACAAAACGGGGTGGTGGGGTCCAGGGGCCATGGCTGCTCTAGAATCTACACTCCATCAAGAACAGGCTTTGTGCAGTCACTGCTGACTCCTAAGCAAGCACCCAGAACAGAGCCTGGCCCACAGGAGGTTTCAACTGACAGGTGCTGAAGGAAGGGATGAATGCAGATCACAGAGACCATATTTTAAATATTCAGCAAACGGCAGAGAACAGACCGATGGCACTGATCGATCCAAAGAGATGCCAGATGTAATAACAGAGGTGACTGTTCTCCCTGCATAGACAAATGAAAGTATCATTCTCCCATTTCCGAATGGTAAAGCTGGGCTAGGCCCGCTTACCACACCCTGACACCCTGGTGTCCTGCTTCTCAGCCCACCTTCTTCATGGCGGGAGAAGGTGAGGCGGAAGGAGGAAGGGGCCAGAGTCAGGGCAGCAGGAGTGGGGCTCCTTCCTTGGGCCCAAGGCTTCCTCCTGGTGAATGTGACCCCTACTCTCCTCTTCTCCTTGGCGGGCGTCTCCTCTGAGCAGGGCCAAGGCCCTGGGGTCACACCCCTCACTCACAGGCTCAAGGATCCTAGGGCCCCCCGTCACAGCTCCCTCCCCCATGCAGAATGAAACAGGCATCTCCTCCCAGCTGGCAGGACCTGCTACGAAGCCAAGCAGACCCAGTTCAAAGCTCAGCTCAGCCAGTGTCTAGCTGCATCCCTTGGGTGTGCTCCCTGGGCCTCAGTTTCCCTCATCTGTAAAATGGGTTAGAAAGGTAACTACTGTGAGAATCTGAGGAGCTCGTGTAGGCAGAGGGACTGACACCCAGTAGGTGCTCAAGAAACGGCACTTTGCCCGCCCAAGCACTGGGGGCTCTCTGGTGCCTTCCACGCAAAGGCCCCCTCCAGGTGACAGTGTCCAGGATCCTGGCCCCAGCGCGAGGCCCACGCAGGTACCTGAGTTTGCGGTAATACTGCTGAACCTTCTCCAGAGACTGGGCATTGATCTCCTGCTGCAAATCTTCCACAGTCTGGCTGCCTGGAGGAGGCGAGACCTCCATGTTCTCCAGAGCTGTGAAAGGAGAAGACGGGCGAGGCAGGTGCTTGGCCCCCAGCGGGCACAGCCGTTCCCCCGTGGGGCCCCCACGGCCCGTCTCCGCAGCTCACCTTTCGTGAAGAGCACAGTGTGGAGCCTCAGGCTGGCCCCGCTCTCCAGGCGGGAGGGCAGCTTGGAGAAGTGGTAGCTGTCCAGGTAGAGGACGACCTTCAGCGCCTGCCGGCTGCCCTCAATGTGGTAGAAGACATTGGTATCTGTCGGGGGACATGGTGGGCCAGGGACACAGCTGTAAGGGCAGCTTCAGACCCTCCTTCAGACCTCAGAGCCGCGGCTACAGGCCTCCCTGCCCTCCCGTCCAGGGGTGCCCCATGCTCAGAGGAGCAGCCTCTGACCTTCCTTTTTCCCCTCCCTCAACAGGTCTGTTTCCACTGCTTAATTCTTAAACCTGACACTGATTCTGTCCAGCTGGGGAGTCGTCCACATTTGTCTTCAGAGCCTCACCAAGGTTCCTTGCACCCTCGCCCGGTAGCCCCGGGCCTCCACCGGGCAGAAGCTGCCTTCAAACAGCACCTGCACCTTGCTTACACCCATAGGGAAGAGCACGCGGCCGGGTGGCACTGGCACCCCATCCCATGTCTGTGCAGACATCACTAATCAATTGGTGATTCTCTCTGAGCCCAACTTGGCCTCTAGACAGGCAGCCACTGTCAACCAATTCCAACAGGCACCCGAAACAAAACTCACTGTCCAACTAGACTCCAGTCCACATATTCTCAACAGGGTGCTATTGCCTCTAAGGAGGTGAAAACTGGTTCTTATGGGGAAGGCAAAAAAGACATTATCCTTTCCATGTATAAAGCACAGACATACATACAATACCTAAACGGATATACAGTTTATCCATCATACTAAAACTTCATAGTGAGTGAAGTCGCTCAGTCATGTCCAATTCTTTGCGACTCCGTGGACTGTAGCCTGCCAGGCTCTTCCATCCATGGGATTTTCCAGGATAGAATACTAGAGTGGATTGCTATTTCCTTCTTCAGGGGATCTTCCCGACCCAGGGATGGAACCTGGGTCTCCCGCACTGCAGGCAGACTCTTTACTGTCTGAGCCACCAGGGAAGCCCCATGGGGGTGTGTGGCGATCAGCAAAAAATTGTCTAAATAGGATCCTCAGGGAGGTGATAAAAAACAACAATTAAAAAAAAAAAGGACCAGTGGTTCTCAAACTTTGCTGCTGCGTTCAGTTGCTAAGTCATGTCCAGCTCTCTGTGACCCCACACCAGGCTCCTTTGTCCTCCACTAGCTCACAGAGTCAGCTCAACTTTGTGTCCAGGTCTTCAAACTAGCTTCAAAAGCACCAGGAGAACTTATTATCACAGATTTCTAGGCTCTACTTCCAGTTTTGGATTCAGGAAGTCCTGGATGGGGCCCAGAATTAGTTTTTCTAACAGTCCTCCAGGTGCTGGTCCAGGGATCACAGAGAACCATGGCTCTAGAACTGAGCCCAGCGGTTCTCAGTCCTGGCTGTACATTTAAGTTTCCTGGAAAACTTATCTAGAATCCCAATGTCCAGGATTCATCCCACAGACTGAATCCAAATTGCCAGGGCCAGGAGTAGGACCAAGCCTCAGTATCTGAAAAGCTCCCCGGGGTATCCCAGTGCAGTCAGGGCTGAGACTGGGCTAGACTGTGAGCTCCAGGAGGGCAGAAACCATGGCCACATCTCTCTCCACTGCAGCCCCAGAACCTAAAACTGAGCCTTACACACAGGACGTGCTCATAATTATAGGGATGTGGATGGATGGATGAGGGGGTGGATGGATGGGATGGTGGATGGATGGGGTAAATGGGTAGAGGGAGGTAGAGGGATGGGTGGGTGAATGAATACATGGATAGATAGATGGGTGGATGGATGAGTAGATTAATAAATGGATGAGTGCGTGGGCAAGCAGAAAGATGGGGGGAGGGAGGGAGAACGAAAGGAAAGAAGAAAATTATGGTGTTAAGTTCTTAGAAAATCTTAACACATCTTCATTCCAAAGAAGGTTATCTCTGGGAGTTTTCATTAAGAACTGGGTCCTGGCTGTTCTTCCCTCCTAAGTGCTGTTGGAGATGGCTGGGCTTATATGAAATGAGACCCCCTTCTTCCACATATGTTGGGAGCAGGCGGTTTGAAAGCACTGGGTCCCAGGTCAACCCTAGGCAGCTGGCCTGGTGACAGAGGGAGGGGCAGGGTGACCCCAGAGCAGCCCCTTCCACCCCAGAACCCCAACTCTCTCAGTGGGGGTGGGAGGAATCACTCACTGGCCACACAGTTCTCATCCAGCTGCTTGAATGAGAAAGTGACGTTGTCCAGCTCCGAGAGGGTCACCCAGATGTCTTCCAGCATGGTCCGTTCCTCCTTCTGCAGGAGGAAGACAGGGTGGAGGAGTTTCAGACCCCACCCCTGCCCCGGGTTTTATTTCAAGATGCTGCGATTCAACTCCGGTTGACACACCAGGCTGTGGCCCTTCCAGGCAGGAGGTCCCGTGCAGGGCTCTCCAGAGCTGGATAGGAGATCACGTTCACTCCAGGCCTGTCCCACCTCTTCCAGGTCAGAGCCCACCTCTGCTCTAATGTGCCGGGTGGCTCTCTTTCCTGAGCCCTCCCACCAATCCCACTGAACTGTTCCAACCCAGCACCCAGTTCAGAGCCTGCATATCTTGTCGACTGATGAATTAACACACTGGGTCTCGGTGACTTCATCTGAGAGAAGGAAAGTGAGGGCTGGGTATTCATGTCCAGAAATCAAGTGAGAAGGTATCTGCCATCAGGCGGGCGCCCGTCTGCAGCACTGGCCAGCAGAGGGAACCCCAAGGCCACACTTTCCCAACCAGCCTGCAGTTGTGACTTCTCCTCCCACCTGGGAAAATGTCTAGGAGGCTCAGAGCTGCAGAAGCCAGGGGAGCTCCGGCCTGGGCGTGCAGGTAGAGGAACAAATACCACAGAGAAGGTTTTTATTCCTGGGGGACATTGGCTCTAAGTACCGGTACCCCACAATGCTGAGTCACTGGCTCTGCCATCACCCCCAGGGGCTGGTAGAAGGACCCACCCTGATACTGAGCCCTGAGAGTGAATAAGCAGGGCAACGAGGGATAAAAGAGAAGATGCAGAGAAAGCAGATCAGCTGGGGGAACTGGGCTTAGCATAGGACTCCCACAGTTCCCACCCGCTCCCTGGGCCTTAGTGTTCTCATCCTTAAAAAGTGGGTATAAAGGACCTGCCTTGGGGCTCCTGCAAGGACTAAACCAGAAGCTACTTGCACCGAGGAAGTTCACCTGGATCATCACAAACGCCTGCTCACAGGTCTCCCAGCCTCTGCCCTTACCCCTCCACACTCTTCCCCACCCCACAGCCCCAGGTGATCCTTTAAGTGCCAAAGTGAGATCCTGTCCCTCCTCTGCTCAAAACCCTCCCCTGGCTCCCACCCACTTGAAGGAACAGCCAAAGTCTTACAAGAGCCTGTGAGACCCGCACAGTCAGACCCGGGGGGTTCTCAGGACTTGCAGCCCCTCCCTGGGCTCACTGTTCCAGCCACACTGGGAACCTTGTCGTTTCTCAAACACTGCGTGCCTGCTCCAGCCTCAGGGCCTTTGCACCTGCTGTCTTCTCTGCTTGGAGGGCTCCTCCCCAGGGTCCGATGGTTCATCCCCTCCCCTCCTTTGGTTCTTGGGTCAGAGGTCACCTTCTTTGTGAGGCTCCTGGTGGCCACCTTATCACACTTTCAACTGCCACTGCCCACAGCCCTTCCTGCCCCCTCCTCTGCTTAATTCTTCTCCTTCACCCTTATCACTATACATGAGGGTCTCTCAACTGCAGAACGACTGACACTTGGGGCCTAGATAATTCTCGGCTGGGGGCCGGGGTGGCTGAGCACCCTGGAGGAGCAGCCCCTCCCCTGGCCTCTACACACCAGACACCAGTACCTCCTCTTCGTCAACCGAAAACGTCTCCAGACATTGCCACGTGCCCCCTGGGGGCAGAACTGCCCCGGTGAGGACCAGAGGTCTACACCATCCGTGTCCTCGGCTACTTATCTTGATCTCCCCAAAGTCAGGATATAACATTCCTGATATAAGAACATGGTGCTGTGTGTCGAGCGCCGGGTCCCCGGTGCCTAGAACAGGGGCACCCAGCAGGTTCTCAGTGAGCCGCTGTGAATGAACGAACGAGGAGCGTGACGGCGGAGCGCGCCCTCCCCGGGCCCCACTCACCACGGCTGGCGAGAGCAGGGACTGGCAGTGCAGCAGGACGCCCGTGGCCGCCACCTGCTCCAGCCACTTGCGGCTGGCGTCCCGGCTGCTCTCCTCGTACTCCCCATTGTTGTTGTAGCGGTAGCTCAGGGCCGCCAGCAGCTGCTCGGAGAAGGCGCACACGGCGGCCACCAGGGCCTGGCAGAAGATGCCATCCCGCCGCAGCTGCAGCTCTGTATCTGCGGGTGGAGGGGGCAGAGGGGCCACGCGGGGCCATCAGCAGGCTGGCACCCCGAGGCCCCGAGCTAGCCCCCTCTCCCCTAACCGGACCACCCATCTGGGCCCAACTTGCCAAAATTCTCTCCATCCCCCGGCACCAAAAGCCAACTCCTTTAAAAACTGACTCTCCTAAAGCAAGCCGATCTGTGTCAGAACTCAACTCTCTCAATGACCCCTCTGCCTATTTAAAAAAAAAAACAGGGGCTGCTTTGGTGGTCCAGTGATGAAGACGTCACCTTCTGATGTAGGAGGTTGGGGGGCGGCTAAGATCCCACGGGCCTCATGGCCAATAAACCAAAACATCAAACAGAAGCGATGTTGTGACAAATTTAGTAAAGACTTAAGAAAAAAAAATGATCCTCATTAAAAAAAAAAATCTTTAAAAAACAAACTTGTGATTTCCCTAACACTTGCCCCAAACCCCTACCTTCAGCTGTTCCTTTATTTATTAGGAAATGTCTCAGCCTTGACTGAGAATGACACTGACAACAAGCTCCATGTTTGAAGAAAGGCAGTTTACTATTTTCTCTGTTTTTGAGAAGTACACTTTCTTCCTATCATCCCTCCCCCCTACCTCCAATTCCTTGGCCCCTGCCTGTGATGTGATTTGCAGAACTGGCCAATTTCAGGCAGTTGGTCATTTAGGGTTCTTATCTGATGCTGGGAGGGATTGGGGGCAGGAGGAGAAGGGGACGACAGAGGATGAGATGGCTGGATGGCATCACTGACTTGATGGATGTGAGTCTGAGTGAATTCCAGGAGTTGGTGATGGACAGGGAGGCCTGGCATGCTGCGATTCATGGGGTTGCAAAGAGTCAGACACGACTGAGCGACTGAACTGAACTGAACTGAACTGAATCTTCAGAAAGGGATTTTTTGTTTTGCTTTTGCCTGCACCACTCAGCTTACGAGATCTTAGCTTCCCCCCAAAAAAAGCTGAACCCAGGCCATGGAAGTGAAAGTGCGGCGTCCTCACCACTGAACCAGGGAATTCCCTGAAAGGCATTATTTTTGATAACTGGCAACATCCAACAGGTTTTCCGTGCCCAATTTTGACCTAGATCCTATTCTAGCTGCCCCATGGCTGAGAATTTCTGGAAGGATGGGACAGAGAACACGTCCAAGATTTCCCTGGGCGCCCATCAGCCCCTCTTCCTTCCCACCATCTGCAAGGGCAGGAAGCCCCAGGCTGGGGCTGAGGGCTCCAGCGGCAGAAAGCCTCTGAAATCATCAGTGCTGTATGCTGGGTCCTCACTGAGATCAGCCCAGGCCTGGGAGGTGACAAGAGAGAATGCTCCTAGCTCCAGGGCCTGAGACTTGTCCCCTGGACACAGGAGGAGGAAGTGAGGTCCGAGAAGTTCTCAAGGTGCTAGAGGCCACAGGGCTACCTCCCCCACAGGCAAGCCCCAAGGACCCTGTGGAAGTCAACCTTGGTCGGCAGAAGAGGCCTTCCCTGGGCTGCAGTCACGAGCGCCAGCTGCCAGGACAGCCTCTCCCGGGTGTACCCGGCATGTGCACATTGCAGACAGTTGCCCTTTCAAAGCCCTCACCTGTGCACTTCAGCAAGGCCAGGAGCAGCTGGTTCTTTCCATCTGGAAGGAGAAGGGACCGAGAAGGGAGAGGGCTGAGTGGAGTAAGCAGAAGATGCCGAGAGAGCCCAGCCTGCCCCCCGGCCCACGTGCTCTGCCCCGCTTTGCAGTGAAGCTCTGGGTACACGCAGCCAGGTTCAGGAAGCTTTGAATGAGTGTTGGGTGGATTCCAGAAACCTCAGACATCCAGGGGGTGAAACCCCAACTGTTATCTGCACCCGCCGAACAAAGACTGAAACCAGCCCCTGCAACTCCTGGGCCAGAGCCCCCAGCCCACACCTCGTACCTGCTCGTGGGCATATACAATGGGTGCTCACGTAAGTTCACACGCATCCTAAGGTACTTATTCACGCCACCCTACACGGCCAAGCCCTGCCCACATGCAGACAAAGCTCAGACCTTCCAGACACAGGCTAACATCCTGGTTTCTTTCCTTCACAT
>NW_011494610.1:2611797-2627434 GCF_000754665.1 Bison bison bison
CATAAAGGCTCTTGGGCCCAGAAGGGGCTTAGAAAAACCGAAAGGCCTTTGAGTCTGGGCTCTTGTGATACATTCTATCCTGGGGAGGCCCCAAGATGCAGGGCTGGTGTGACAGGAAAACCAGCGTCTGCTTATTGAGGACTCACAGTGTGCCAGGCCCTGTACCAAGTGCCTTACTTGTACTGACTCACTCCTCACAGCAACACATAAGGGAAGGCGCCCTGTGGACCCATCTTACAGTGGAGAGACTGCGGCACAGAGACGTCAAGAAACTTGCCAGGATCGCACAGCCAATAATTGGGAGAGCTGGGGTTCAAGCCCTGGCCATCTGGCTCCAGAGTCCATGTTCTTAACCAATGACAGCTTTGGAAAACAGGACAGCTCAGGGCCAACCCAGACTTCCAACTCAGAGTGGGCTGTTCCTGGGGGCATGAGCCTGGGGCCAAGCACCCCCTGCTATGCTGATCAAATGTCTCCCTGGCCTGGGCTCCTTCTAACCCAGGAGCCTCAGGTTCAAATGCTGCCAAGGGCCAGGCAGGTAACATAAGGGGCGTGAAGCAGACCCTGGGCCACGGGGTATGGCGGGGTCCACCTGGCCTGAAGGCTCCCCTCCCCAACCTAAAGATGGAGGCCACCGTTCATCTCCAAGCAAGTGTGAATGCAAGACTGCAGGCCTGTTACTGCCAGATCGCCTGCTTGTTCAAGAATAGCCAGATGTCTAGACTTGCATGTGGGCTTTCAGATGACAAGTATTGGAAGCAGATTCACAGTTTTTAACGCTAGAGCATCCACACCTACCTGGAGGCCCAAGTCTGATAAGGACCCTCTCTCCCCTCAACACACACCTGTAACCTTGATCATAAACAAAAGAAACCTAACTGAATCCACAGCTTTGGAAGCTGGGAAGGAACAAGCTCGGCCTTCTCAGCCTCCTGATTCTGCGAGGAAGGCCCCGGGCACCCCAGATGAGCAGTTCCCTGACCATGTGTGTACTGTCCCAGGGCCCTGAGAAGCGGCACTGGCTCTTCCTGTCCTCTCCCTGGGCCTAGAGAGACGTGGGCACAGAGGTGGACCCTCCCATGTTCCACATTGAGAACTGGAGGCCACAAGACCGCCACGTGACAGCCTTCCCTGCCCGACTGACCTTCCACGTATCTCTGAATGTTGTCCACCAGGGTCTTGATGGAATTGGGGAGGTTCCAGGGGTCCTCCTGAATGCTGATCTGGATCAGGTTCCGGCCACGGATTGTACATTCCTCTTTCTGTTTGAACTCTGGAGCAGGAAAGTGACAGGGGGGCAGGAAAGAGACAGGGAGCTTTGAGAAATGGTGCCACCGAGGCCTCTGTCCCATCACTAGATTCCAAAGCTCAGAATCTTAGGTGAAGGATGCTGGTGGGAGCCTTGGGTATCATCTGGTCCATGGGAAGACAAATAGATGGTAAGTGTGCTGCTAATGGATAGTACCATACCCATGGCAGACATCACCACTCAATCTCAGCACTCCTTTCTACTAGTCTGAGGATGGGACTGCTTGCAGGCGCAACCAATCCAATGCAGAAACACAAATGAATCTCGGCATTTTCTTCTCCTGAGCCTGAATGTAGTCACAGAAGCATCCTCAGGTCCTGCCCCCTCACAGCCACAACCAAGCTGGCACATGAGCTATAACCTAGCGTAACCTTTTCCCTACACAGAGGAGGAAGTCAAGGCACAGAGGGGGGAAAGTGGCTTGCCTAAAGTGACTCATCAAGGCAGTGACCAAGATGGGACTTGAATCTGACCCCAGACAGGCTGACAGAGGCCTCTGCTCCTTCGGCCTCGTGTCTGCTACACAGTCTCAAGTTTCTGAGATATTTTATGGTTTTGGCTCCTCTGAGTTTGACATTTCTTCTTTCAGAGGTCCATCCCAGGCAGAGATGACCCTGAAATAGTCAGAGGGGCTCTGCTAGGGCACCCCAACCCCTCACCACTTCCAACCCTCACTTAGAAGCAACTGGTTCTCCCCCTGCACCCTACTGGAAATTCCTGGAGGTCAGAGGCAGTGTCTCATTCATCTCACAAGCCCCAGAGCTCACCACAAGGCTGAGCACAAGTTGGTTCTTGGAAATTACTTACTGAATATATGGATGCATGGATGCTGGTGGGTGGGTGGGTGGGTGGATGGATGGGCGGGTAGGTGGGCAGATGGTGGATGAATGGATGGGTGGGTGAATGGATAAGTGGATGGTAGTGGGTCAGTGGGTGGGTGGAGTGGGTGGATGGATGGATGGATGGGTAGATAAATGGGTGGGGGTGGGTAAATGGGTCGATGGTAAACAAGAGGAAAGGCAGGTAGAAAGACATAAATGTTGATTATTTTTCTCTCCATCATTTCAAGAAGAAAGTCTCAATTTGGTGCCGTCAAGTCCTTAACACTTCTTTAACCTGTTAACCCCTCTCGTGAATAAACAACAAAGCGCTCTGGACAGACAATAGTGCCTAACTACAGCGCAAGGGCATTTTTCATTGTTGGTTCCACTGGACTTGTTATTTTATGGCATGTTATGATGATTTTCCACTTACTGGAAGTTTAATAAGTTCTTTTCAAAATTAAATTTTTTAAAGGGAAACACTTTTTCAGACAAGATCTATCAATAACGATACAGGCAGCAAATGAATATAGTTTAAAACTGTAAAGATGTCGGCAGAGTCTATGACTGTCTCTAAAACGATGAAGAGGGTCAAGGGTTTTTGAGGTCTGGCAAACTGTGCTCCAGCCCTTCCCCTTGTGTTATATATGGGCAGACGGAGGCCCGGAAGGGCTCAGGGACCAGCCCAGGGGTCCACACACGTTTTCTGTAAAGAGTCAGATAGGAACTGATTTAAGCTTTGCAGGGCACTCAGCTCCTGTCACACGTTTTCTTTTGTTTTGTTTTGATGACTCACGATAAATGAAAAATCATTCTCAGCTCATAGTCTGTACAAAAACAGGCTGTGGGCCAAATTCGGCCCATGGGCTGAGCTTGCTGACCGCCCCTGGGCTGGCCCACGCCATTCGGCAGGTGAGGGGCACGGCAGGCAGTGTGTGGCCCAGGCAGCCTGCCCGCCGTCCAGCACACGCGCCACATCACAGGCTGTGACCCTGATGGATGCGGGCTGCCACCCCCTCACCCTGCCTGAGGACTCTTCTCTGCTCACCTTGTAAGCTGTGGTCCATGGGGAAATGCTTGGTCTCTTCAAAAGCTCTGCTCATGACTGGCCCCTTGAGGAGTGTGTGAATGGAGTCCACCTGGGCGAAAGGAAGCCCCGGGTTAGTTTGGCCCTAGGGGCCCTCCAAGTGGCTAGAACCTGTGACCTCTGGCCCCTGCCCTGGCTCCTGGCTTACAGGTTCTTACCTGGGGTGATGGGAAGAGCTCAAGGTCAGGCCAGGGTTGGGACAAAGATCCTACCTGGTTAAAGAGATGCTCTAGGCAGCCATGAAGCTTGTCCTGCTTGTCTGATGGGATCCTCATGTCACAGGGCAACTCATCCCCTGGCAGAAGGAAGAAACCACAGCCATCAACTATTCCTGCCCCATCACACACCTTCCCAGGCTCTCTCACAAGAAGGCAATGTAGCTACAGAGCTCCGAAACCCACAGCGGACTTGGAGCCTGACAGATCCAGGTCCCAGCTGTGCGACGCTGCACACATCACTTGACCTCTTTGAGCCTCAGTTTGTTTATCTGCAAAATGGGCAACAGGAACTAAAACATTACACAACTGTAAGTCACTGTTACTATTTTCACTCTGAAAACGAGTGAAGGAACCAGATCCCACATCTCTCATTCATCCCCGTTTCATTTAAATCGCCTTCCTAAAACCTTCCCAGGGGTAGTTTTTGCAGCTGAATAGCTTCTGTGATGAAACATTTATCCAAAGTTCAGAAATAGCTCTGATATTTCCTGAGCTTCCTTTTCTTCTGCCAAACTGAAGTATAATTAAAATTAAATTTTTATGCACAGACTACCTCCGGAAGGACACACACAACCGCAGTGGCAGCGGGAGCTTGGGAACCAGGAGGCCGGGGAGCAGGGATGGGAGGGACGTTTGTCACCACCCACCCTCTCCCACTCATGCCTTTTGAATTATGAACCATGTGAGTGTCTATCCCATTCACAAAATAAAAATGTTAAAGGCTGAAATCCATGAAAATTAAAACAAATTTCAGTCTTTCGGTGAAAGTTGCAAGTAACATACAATCGAATGTATATGCTCAGTTGCTTGGTCGTGTCCAGCTCTTTTGCAACCCCATGGACTGCAGCCCGCCAGACTCCTCTGTCCATGGGATTTTTCAGGCAAGAATACCAGAGTGGGTTTGCCAATTCCTCCTCCAGGGGATCTTCCCGACCCAGGGATTGAACCTGTGTCTCCTGCATTGGCAGGCAGATTCTTCCCCAATGAGCCACCCTAACTTATAAATTCTTATTTATGTCTGTCTGTCCCTCCAGCCATCCACTCACATTTCTCCACCTCTGTGCAGAAATACATGTTCACCAGTGACCCCCAAATATCCTCAATGGCCATTTCTGTGGGAGAGGCTGAGATTCTGACTGATTTTCATGTACTTCTTTTGTGTTGTGTGAATTTGGGGTTTGAGCACATGTCATTCCTGGAAACCATCAGGTCGCCCTGTTTTAGCAATGCGGGAGCCCTCGTCCCATCCGGTAACTGGAGTGTTTTTATCTGTTCTGTGTCCACGACACTCACAAAGAACATGAGCTCTACAAGGGCCTGTCTTTTCAAAATCCACGGCTGTGGCCCCAGCATATAACAGGTGTGCAAGAAACACACGCAAAATGAGGGAAGGAAAACCATTACCAAACCATGCAACGTAAGAGAAAACCAGAGGATGTGTAGGAAAGTGTAACAAAATAAAAACAAACAAAGCACCATCTCGCCAGGGGGCCCCCAGCCCTGGCACTCACCGGAGCCCATCTCGTCGCTGCCCAGGTAAGAGCTGTTACTTCTCACGCTGGTGTAGGACAGAACAGAGTCCCGATTGCTGTTACACTCGCTGCAGAGTGGCAGAGAGGAAGGTGTGAGTCAACCCTCTGCCTCCCCGCTCACAGCCTCTAGTCCCAGCATCCGGAACCCACTTTCTGGAGTGTAGACAAAACCCTTGGGTAGATAACTGGCCCAGAGAGAGCACTGTTGGCCAGCCAGCAGTGCCAGAGATGGGGAAGGTTGTCCCGGTGAGTTTCCTAGGTCCCACCCTGGAGAAACCTCTCTAGGCCTCGGTATAAAAACACAGAAATGGTAGGTGGACAGTGACTCATCTTCATTCGGGTGTAATTACCGTCACTGCCCTCGTGGGACAGTCTTGCCCTTAGATACACCTGCACCCCCACACTCGAACACACGGCCTGGCCGGAAGCCTCCTAAGAACAAGGGCTGTGTGTGCTTAGCTTATGTCCCAGGAACTCAGAAGGTATGGGGAATCAAAAACCACAAAGCTGAAATTCTTCCCTTCACTTTTCTGACAATTGAAAGGAAAAATTGGAGGATCCAAAAATGTCAGAATGCAAACACAGACAGATAAGATCTTGGTCTGTGGACACAAGGTTCCAAGAACATGGGACCCAGTCAGCCAGGCCGTCTCATTACACAGACACCAAGAAACACCAGGCCCCTTGAAGACTGAAAGGCTATAAATGCCGGGAGGACGGGGCCCACGGCCTCGCCAAATTCTATCAGTTCTCTCTTTGCCCCAAACCATATGAAGTGTCCCTCCAAGGTTCTAGTTTAACCACAACCATCAGATGTTCGAGAGTCTTTTCACTGGGGGCCACAGCGCTGCGTTGTGGTACGGAATTCCATGCACTCCACGGTTTATTACAGGAAATTGAGTTTTCGGTCTGTTCAACACACTAATTAAGACTTCACCGATCTTGTTAATAATTAACCAGGAGAAAACAATTCAGATCCTCGAGAGTTACGAGGGGAAAAAAATAGTCCTACTCCCTGGATCAAGGAAAAACAGTGTTTGTTGCAAAAACCTGAGGCCTGATGTTGATTTTAAAACACACAGATCTTGACTTTTTCTTGGACTACATTCCATCAACGTATGGGGACAGGAATCGAGGTGGAAAGGATCAGTGGTGTCCCCAAGGGGGCAGGCCCTGAAACGTTGGTCTGGGGGGAGGGAGGCTGAAGAGTGTGTCCAGGGTGTGCTGTGGGACTCAGATAACTCCCCAGAACCACAAACCACACGGGTAGGCGATAGCACCCTGCCCCACAGCTTCCTGAGAAACGTCCTCTGATTCTGACCTTTCCACGGCCAGGGCCTCAGCTATGCCTCCACACCAAACCCCTCGACACCCTCCCAAGCCAGGCCTGCCCCCACCTGTAGGAGTCCCGGTAGCTCATGGTGTCGTGACCCGAGTCCTCCTGATCCTCCTCGCACACCTTGAAGCACACCTTCTTGCTGGCCCCGTGGTCGGTCCTGTCCATCTCGTTCTCTTCGCTGACCAGCGGTGGGGAGGAGGCCTCCTCGGCCACGGTGGGGTCGCAGGACCCACTGGAGCTGGGCTCTGTGATGGTGGACAGCAGCCTGTGGGAGCAAAGACTTTGAACTTCAAGACACAGGCCCCCAGGTCATTTGTCACCTAGAACCACCCACCTTCTGGATTTAGCCAACTTCATCCCTGACGTACCATTTCAGCCTCCCTTATGCCCCGCATCATCTAGCCAGCCTAGAACTGTGATCAGAGAACTGTGCGACTTGTGTTGGTGAGAACACTTTGTAGGTGGTGCTGTGTCCTGCTGTATGGCACCAAAAGGGCCATCATGTCCAGTCGTCTCTCTCTGCAGTGTTGAAATAATAAAGTTCCCCCCCCAAACCTTTCACCAAGTTTCAGCCTCTACTGACAATGCTGCCTACATCCATCCTTTCATTAGAGCAGCGGTTCTCAATCAGGATGATTCTGCCCCTAGAAGGCATCTGACAACATCTGAAGACATCTTAGGTGTCACAGCTAGGGAAGAGAGTGCTACTGGCATCTGGTGGGTAGAGGCCAGGGATACCGCTAATAACCACTAATGGACAGGACACCCCCCCACACCAAAGGACAATCCTACTCAAAATGTTGATGCCGCGGATGTTGAGAAATCCTGACCCTGACACAGGGCTCACCTGTTGATCTGAGTGACATATTGCTTCATCTCCTTCAGGGCCACATCCAGTTTGGTAAAGAGCTGCAGGTAGGCATCCTGGATCTCACGGTCCTCCTGCTTCAGCAGGAAACTCAGGCCTCGGTCCTCCTGGCCAAGGGCTCCATTGGCTGGCCCAAAGCTGCTGTCGTTGGGACCCTGACGTTGTGGGTCCCCATCCGCAGCAGGCAGGCACTTCCAGGATGGGGCAGCCATGGTGGTGATGCAGTGTTGGGTATAGGACATGGGGTTCAGGTGACCTACGGTAGGGAGGAAAAGTTCACAAACCCATTTTAAGGATCCCAGTAAATGAAAAAAGTTTCCCTTTAAAATATTCTTTTAATACATTAAACTGCTTTAATAAGCAAGTTTCAATTTGGTGCCAATACGCTCTTAACTACTATGATCATTTTCCTGCCTGGAATGTAGACATGATGGCTGGTACTCCAGCAGTCATTATATACCATGAGGCATCTTTCAGGATAAAAGCAACATTTAGAGATGGTGGCATAGAAAGATAGGAGGAATCTGGAACCATGATGACCACAGAGCCACCATTCCAGCTCTAGCCTGTTGGCCTTCAGGAGTGCTTCTGTTTAAGTATTGTACTGTGAGACCTGAACACATTTTTGATGGACACATGCAGTTACCTTGCTCTGGGTCAAGGCCGATGAGGGAGGGTTTGCGACCAAAGCGGATGCTGAAGGACCTCCCAACTGAGGGAGTGGTCTTGGGGTAGGATACTTCCATGAGGTTGACGTGGCAGTTGGTGGGGCAAAAGTCCAGGCCACATAGTGGATGGGGTTCCAGGGGTGCTTGTTTGAAGGGTGGGCTGATCCTGCTCTTTAGCTGAGCTGCAAACTGAGAAAGGTGGAGGGAGGCATGGGGTTATTACTTAGGGGTCTGGGAATTCTGGCACATCTCCTGTACCCACTTTATCCTAACCTAGGCCAGACATTCCAAAATTGAAAAAAATGCCAAGAATTCCAAATGGAAAAGTAAATTCCCCTGCACTGCCTTTCACTGGACCCAGATTTCAAGGATGTCCTGGAGGAATGTGAGGCCTCCAAGTACCTACCCACCTAGAGGTCTCCATTTCAGCTGCACCTGAGGTGTCCTGGGGGAACATCTCTCCCTGACCCAGCATCTGTGAGGTTCAAGTAAGGCTGCCTCCCCATTCCTGCAGAACTTGCACAGGCCTAGGCAGGGGACCCAGGCCAAGCCAACGAGAGCTCTCATCGTGTTCTATTTCTACTGGGGTTGCTAAGGCTAAAGCTACTGAGGACCATTTTATCACCACGTGAAAAGGACCTGCCTGAGAGCAAAACCAATAAGAAAAACAAAGTCAAGAGAAGGAGAGAGGTCCTGTTCTTGTAACAGTGTGATATCTGTTTGAGTGCTGGATACAACCATGCCTGAAGCTTACCTATGGACGTTTCAGTAATATAAACCAGTTAATTATCCTGTTTGTTTAAGCTAAGTTGGGTTGGGATTTGACATTTACAACTGAAACACCCCGAGTTGAGACCCTGTAGGGTGCAGGCACCTCCTGGTAGCAGGCGATCCTCTGGCCGATGCTCTCCAGCTTGGTGTCACAGATGTTGCGGAACTCAAAGTGGGACATGGTCCTCATGTTGCTGCTTAGGGCCATGAGCCGCCCACAGTTCTGCACGAAGACACTGTCATTGGCAGCAAAGGCCTCAAGGATCTGGAGAAATATCAACAGCTACTGAGTACTCACTGGGCACCTGGGAGAGTCTTAAGGGGTTTATCTTGGGTGACTACTATACACCTTGTAATACACATGTGGGTCAGGTCTATTATTGGCCCACTTAAAGGATGAGTAAACTGAGGCTAGGAGATAAGAAGTCAGTCTCCTAAGCCCCACAGCTACCAAGTGGAGGGGCAGGGATTAGGACTGAGGTTCCCCAGGCTAACTCGGAGGACATGGGAGTCAGGCTGCGCCACCCCCTCAGGGCAGGGCCACAGCCAGCAAGACCTTGGCAGTGAGGCTGAAGCAGCCGCGGGGCTCCACAATCTTCTCCAGCACATGGCACTTGATGCCCGCCGTGCTCACGTACTCGTACACAACGCCGTGCTCCAGATGCACGTTGTCCACTGTCAGGCTGACCAGAGGGCTGTCCTCGTGCTGGCTCGACTGGGCGCCCAGGGACATCAGCGGGAAGGCTGGAAGCCAGAGGGACAGGTGACCCTGCGGAAGGGGCACCACCCCACACCAAGCCAGCCCCCGGACCCAGCACCGCAGACAGCCGATGTTAGACAGACGGGGACACTGAAATCTGTGCTGCAGCTCTCTTCACTTTTGCCAGCCCACTGTCGCTCACTTCTTATTCTAAAAGACTTTCCTTTTAGGAATCAAGCCTTGAGTCTAATTCACAGTCTCTGGGGCTCCGAAAAGGACTCATTTGCCATCCATACCCTCCCCCAGAGGCAAAGCCTGGCCATTCAGCATGTGTGATTTCCTCTATTCACAGTGACCGGTTCAGAGGCAAGCATGTGACCCAAGCTGAGCCCATGACAGGGAGATCTGCTTGGATCTACAAAGGGAAGGAGACATCCTCTTTTTCAACTGGATTTCAAGTTACCAGAGCCACTAGGTGGAGAAAAGAGCATGTGAGAGGGAAATCAACACAGAAGGAGCAGAGCTGAGACCTGGAGAAAATGAAGGTCTCCTCAGTATACGAAATGCTGGATCGAGCCAGACCTGAAGCTCATTAACCCTACTCAGCCTTTTTAGTTTGCTAAGCCAGTGTTTTTATGGAGCCCAGTTTCAGTCCAGATTAACAGGGTCCCAGAGAGACTGTGACTCCTTAGAAGTCACACAGCTAGGTAGCAATGCATCTAGGAAGAAAGGAGGCACTTTATGGTGTGAAGCAGTTTCCTTCCCACCTGCTCCAAAGAGTACTCTCAGCACACACAGTCACCCTTTCCCCCTCACTCTCCATGCTATGCCACCAATTATCAATTTTTTTGTTCTTTTTTTCATTGTCTTATTCCCCTCATGTCAGTGCCCTAAGGGCAGAGACCCCGTCTGCCTTGTTCACTCCTGTTTCCCCAGCTCCTTGAACATGACCTGGCACATAGTAGGTGCTTCTACTTATTGAATGGAAGTTTTGAAACCACCAGCTCTTCCCAGTGTGGTTTACCATCGTCATCACTGGGGTCACCCATGTGCTGGGGAAGGAGGCCCACAGCCCTTTGCTCTCAGAGGGGCAAAAACTGAGCTCAGAGCTGGCCTCCCGTCTCTCCCTCTTCCCATCGGCCTGTCTCCTTTAGGACCCCTCTTTCAGGCTGTGGGTGTTTCAGCAGCAGGGGAACAGCTCCCCGAGGGCAGGGATTATTTTGTTTTAATCCATACTGTATTCTCCGAATCTAGAACTGAGCCTGGCACATAGTAGGTGCAGACTAAATGCTTGGAGTTTGACTAATAGCTCCTCCTCTCCGGTCGCTTCTGTGCTCTGCTGGGCTGGGGGCAGGAGGAGACGTGGGAAGATCAGGGGCTTTCGATGCCTTGGTGTCTGACAGCTCTGGGCTCCTTGCTGGGGACTTTGGGGTCAACAAAGAAGCAGGGTTTACAGGGCTGGCCGGGGAGCTGTCTCCCTGAAACAAGCAAGTGAAGAGCCACAGATGGGATGCTGGCCTGCTGGCACCTTGATGAGAGCCCAGGGAGACGCCTTTCAGACTTGTGACCTCCAGAACAGTAACGCAGTAAACGCATGTGGTTTTAAACCACCAGGTTCCTCGTACTTTGTTACGGCAGCGATCAGAGACTCATACAGAAATTACAGCATCGAGAAGGACTGGATGCGACTGGGAGGAGTGTGGATACAGAGGACCCAGACCCAAGGGCGTCTGTCTCACGGCCTGCCTGTCCCATTACCCGAGTTGAGCTGGTCTTCCTCTCCGGCCCCTTCACCACTGGGGTCCTCGCCGGCGGCCTCCCGGGCCTCCTGCGCATCCTCGTGGGTGCGGTAGATCCACTGGTACAGGCCCTGTGTGGGGAGCAGAGTAAGAGGGGCGGCCGCGACTCCTGGAGCCCAGGTGCAAGCTGTCCCGACTCCAAAGCTCAGGGCTTCAGCCTGTCGGCGACACCACCTTCAGAGAGCCCTCCCAGACTTCACTCTGGTAACTTCTGAGGGATCTCCAGCCATACTCGGCCCTCAGTGTCCACAGTGTATGCTCCTCACAGAAGCCAGGGAAGGGGGAGCACTGAAAACGTAAGTCAGCTTCATGGGAGCAGGAAGCTTGTCTCTCCTGTGGCCCCAGGGTCTAGAAACACGCCAGGCAGACCGCAGGTGTGCAGGAAATGCTTATTAAATAAACCAATGAATCACTGTCCACAGAACCCTGGGTCCCCAACCCAAACATAACATCAATTTCTTATCATCAATGTGACTAGCTGTCCAACGTGCCTACGTGGTAAGAAAAGAGGGTCTTATCACACCCATTTCACAACTGTAGAAACTGAGGCCGTGAGGTTCAGGGAAGCAGAGGGGTCCCGGAGCTCAGGCCCAGCTCAGCCCTCAGGTCTGCAGCCCCACCCCACCCAAAACCCTGTGGTGCCTGCAGGCTTTTCCCCAGAGAAGGGAGGGTGCCCTCAGCCTCCACTCCAGTGAGCAGGGCTTCTCTGATCCCCTCGGCTGCCAGGCGGCTCACCAGGGCCTCTTCTTGGCGGCTCCGGAATGCCTGGAAGTGCTCCAGGACCTCTGAGGCTCCGTCATTCGTCACGTTGTTGCCATTGACCTTCAGGATGCACTGGCCGGCACAGAGCCCTGCAGCCGCAGCCTCGGAGCCTAAGGGGGACAGGAGCGCTTGAGGCTGGATGCCAGGTGATCGCTGGATCCCAGCGATGGAGGCTGGGGCGGTATCAGGCAAGGGCGAGTAACCAGATGCACCTGTCCCTCCCCCCACACCAAATGCCACCTCCATCCTCCCACCTCACAGCCACTCTCCACCCCACGCCAGTGGGCAGGACAGGCACTGTCATTCCCATTTGGCAAAAGAGACTGAGGCTCAGAGAAGTCACAGTAAGCCCAAGGTCACACGGCAAGGGAGGCTGGCCTTGAACCCACGCACATTTCACTCCAGAGCTTTGTCTCCTTCGCATGTGTGCTTGCTACTCACTTCAGTCGTGTCCAGCTCTTTGCGACCCCATGGACTATAGCCCGCCAGGCTCCTCTGTCCATGGGATTCCCCAGGCAAGAATACTGGAGTGGGTGGCCATGCCCTCCTCCAGGGGATCTTCCTGACTCAGAGATCGAACCTGCGGCTCCTGCAGCTCCTGCACTGCAGGTGGATTCTTTACCACTGAGCCACCAGGGAAGCCCTCTTCTCCTTTAAGTCCCACAACAACCCCATGATTATGGAGCCAGGATCAGCCCCATTTTGCAGATACAGAAACACAGGCTCAGAGAGGCGAAGTGGCTCTCTCAAGTCACGTGTCTAGAAGAAGCCAGGTTCCAAACCCAGGTCTACCAGGCTCCAAGGGCATGTTCTCTCAGCTGTCCCATCATTCTCAAACTGCCACATTCCTGCCTGGCAATAAGGAGCTGGAGCTGAAGAAATACTGCCACTGCTGTGTTTGGAGTGAATGTGCATTTTCTCACTTTGCCACAGTCCTCCCCACTCCCTAGTGCTTCCTTTCAGCTCCCCATGTGTAGCTGCCCAACCCCCACAGGCATGCATATTTACAAGCCTTGGCTTCCGGCAAAGAAGGGAAGTGCTAACTGTGGGCTAAGAGGCACAGGCCTGGAGGCAAGTGTTTGGGCGGGTGCCTCTGAATTCCTTCCACACACACAACAGACTGGCCTCCCAAAGCCCCACTCCACGTCCCTTGGGCTCCCACTTACCTCTGCCCACTGCGTAGACATACGGCGGGGCTGCTCCACGGATCTGAAAGCACAGCGCCTCTGGACGGTCAGGGACTTTGACAATCCTGCACCGAACAGAAGCTGCCATGAGGTACAGCAGTGCCTCTCCGGAAAGAAAGCCCAGGGGGCCACCAGGGGAGCCCCTGCCTCCCAGGCTTTTGGGAAATCCAGCCCCGGACAGCAGCAGCACCAGGCTTTCCAAATGCATGGAGAAGCCTCACTCGATCCGACTGCACAGAGCAGGGCCTTTGATTCATCAGAACCAGCCAGCCCACCCTCGGAAAGTCCGTCCATGCACCCTCCTAACCCTGCACTATCACTCTCTGGGTGAGAAGAAGCCTTGTGGCCACCAGACCAGCACCTTGGTGAGTGCATATTTTATGTAATAATCACTTACTTGGAGGGTGACAAGTGACCCCCAGCACATCTGGGTGCTGACTCCAGAAAAATGTCCACGTGTCCCCCAGAGATCATGATTTGAAAGCCCAGATGACCCAGCCACTCTGTGGGTGGATCACCAGGGCAGAATGCCCAGCCCCTGCCCAAGGTCATTATTAATCCAGGGGCTTCAATGTAGCCATCGGCTTCCCTGTCTAAGGCATGTCCTCCACCTTAGGCCTTGGATTGTCCCTACCTGCCATAAAAAGCCGTCTTGGGAGCCTGTTCTCAAACCCCAGGTATTTCTGGAACTTGAAGCGGGCATGTTCCACCATGGTGATTTCTCCCACTTCTACATACTAACCAAACCATCAATCATGTCCCCAAAACTGACAAGCCTTTGAACTGAAAGAATGCTATTTAAAACTTTCTATCACTCCCATCAACAGAAAACCAGGAGCATCTGCCTTAAATAGAAGAGAGAAGTGAAAAGCAAATGTGCAGGATTTAAAATAGAAAACGCTCCTCCCGGTGCCTCTATCTGGTACGCGACCACTTCTCACCATGCCCACCGCGGCTGGGCTGGCCCAGCCAGCAGCCTCCTCTCCAGGCTTCCTGCTTCCGCCCTCCCCCGCCCCACCCCCAACAATCTAGTCTCCACCTGCAGCCAGAGAGATGCTGTGTTACCCTATGTCAGATCACGCCGCCCCTCTGCTCAGAACCTTCCGGTAGCTCCATGCTCCTTACTGTGGGCACAGGTCCCACAGGGCCTGGCCTCTACTGTCTGACCGACCTCAGTGCCCACCCTGTTCCAGCCCCATCAGCTTCCTCACTGTTGCTCAAACACACCAGCCCCAGTGCCACCCTGGGGGCCTCTGCACTCGCTGTTTCCTCTGCCAGCAACCCCCCTCCTCCAGATGTCCCCCTGACTCCCTCCCTTACCCCCCTTCAGGTCTTCACCTCCGTTCTCAGGGGCATCTCCCTGACCAGCACTCCTCCACACAGCACATCTCCTGTCCCAGCTTTATAATGGGTTGGGTAAATATTTGTCTGGATTTTTCTATAAGATGTGATGCAAAAACCCAAATGATTTATGGCCAACCCAACATATTGGTCCACACTCACTACCTCCTGGTACGTCTCTCCCTTTTCTGCTTTGACTTTGTCCGTCTCCTGCTCTAGCCTCCAAACAGACTGAGATCTGTGAGCGCAGAAATGGATCTGTGCAGACGGGGCTGCATCCCCCGAGCCTAAAACGCCAGTAGGCACACAGCAGACACCCAGTAAGCACTGTCAGAGCCATCTGACAGTGAGCCAACTGAACAGAGCCAGCAGCCCTTGTCACGTGTCTGCAGGAGGACCCGCCAGCCGCGGGGACCTGGATTAGCCAGGCACCCCCCACGACCACCACCTCTGGGACCCGGGCAACTCCTCATCCCGAGAGGAAGGCCACCAGACACCCTGCCCCTGGCGACACTCACTCTTTGGCCTTGGTGGCTACCAGGAGGCGCAGCGGGCGGCGGGAGCAGAAAGACTGGTTGAGAATGGACTCCACCTCAGCCAAGGGCCGCAGGAACACCAGATCCTCGTTGATGGAGAAGATCTTCCTCCCCACCTGCAGGCCGGCCATCTGGGCGGGGGTGGGTGGTGAGGGAGATGAGCATACCAGGTTAACTGACCCCCTCTCCTCCTCACTAAGGAGGCGCTCAATTCAGGGGCACAGAGTCACCAACCCCAGGGACCAAGTAGGACCCGAGTGAGACTCCCCCTGGGGCAACCCCGCTGCCCCCTGTGGTAAACAGTGAGGTGGGCTGGTGAGACCCATGTGGGCCAAGGAGCTGTGAAGGGAGGCCTGTGGGGGCCGCTAACAGCAAAGACATCTTCCCTGAGAAGAAGCTTCCAGCCCGCCCCTCCTTCCTGCCCGGCTCTGCAAGGACACGAGGCATGGACCTGGGGTGGCCACCTTGGGACCACGAGGCCTTGGCCAGCAAAAGTGAAGCGATATCAACCCTGAACCAAGACTTATAACCACCTCCTTCTAAGCTGCTTACATCACAAGAAAACAGAAGCCCTGGGGCTCCAGCCACCGTCAAGCCCAGCCTGCGGCTACTATACGCAGCCAAACGCCTTCCTGATTGCTATGAGGAAGCAAGCAGAGCCCCCTGAAAAAAGTGGCCAGCGCCTCTTTCCCAGCCGTC
>NW_011494610.1:2627665-2633800 GCF_000754665.1 Bison bison bison
CACGGCCAGCAGGGGGAGCTGGTGGTCCACGCTGGGAGGGCAACCTGGATCCCGGGGACTCCATCACTGGTTCCCAGAGACCCAGACTCAGTATCCCCAGGAGGACAAGGAGCCAGGAGGAACCACTGCCATTCCAGGGCTTTCTGAGCTGGAGGAGGGCCCCACTCTCCTGTCCGCACGCAGCCCAGGGGCCGGGGTGGCCCCTCTGAGCCGCCTCACCTCCGCCAGTGAGCCCCTCTGGACCGACTTCACCACCACAGCCTTGTTCTTCTCCTCGATGTCGAAGCCGTAGTCTTCCTCCTGGGGCAGGATCTGGGGGTTCGAGGCAGGAGGGCAGTGAGACTGGGGGGGGGGCCTGGAGCCTGCCCCAGCTTGGCCCACACCGGCGTGGGTTGGAGGGGACTGGGACCCAGCTGGCTCCTCATGTCCCAGATCTTCTTAGGGTGGGGCTGGGAGTGGGGTGACCACGTATTCATTTAGCTTTCTTGGCCTGTCTCCCCTTTCCTCCTCCCAACCTGAGGACAGAGCCTCCTTATTTATTATGCCCCACTGTCTCCCCATCTGCTGTCATACTGCAGGTGCTCAATAACAGCTTACTGCCTTAATGAAATAAATCAGACCCCAAAGTGTCCTGCCACCAAGAACTTAGGGACAGGAAGGGGGTTTAGGGAGGAGCCGTCCCTCCCCATCACAGGATGACAAGAAGGTTTGAGGGGGGTCCGTGGTAGTGGGGATATAGGGAAATGCATTTATTTCCTCAGTACATATTTTGCTGAGCTGCTATTATATGGGCCAGGTACTACACTGTTTTGGAAACAGCACCAAAAAAGACAAACAGTTCCTGCCCTCATGTATAGCTGCCTGTCTAATAGGAGAGACAGACTACAAACAAAGAAATACAGAATGTGGTGCCCAGGGGTGTATGTACTTTGAATTAAAATAAAGCACTTAAAGGGATAGAATGCAGCACAGAAGCAGGGCCAGGGGAGGGGACATCTGCACTGAGACCTGAATGAAATGAGGAACAGAAGTTTATAGAGCGGAGAAAAGTGCTCCTGGCAGAGGGCACAGCAGGTGCCAGGGCCCTGAGTCAGGCCCCAGAGTACTGGAGGGTAAGATGGAAGATCTGAGTGGCTGCGCTAAGTGGGCCGAGGAGGGGGGAACACAGGAGAGGAAGGAAAAGGGACAGGGAGGTTTTGTCCGAAGTGTGGTGTGGAGCTCTTGAGGGCTCTGTGGCGGGAGAAATGGGAACTGAAACAGCAGCCCCCTTAAGTACGATAGGAGAGACGTGAACAGAGCCGCCTGCATGTCAGGCAGGCTTCAGCCCCAACTCTGGCTTATGCCAAGAGACCCAACCTCTCCGAGCCCGTCTCCCTGTTGCCTGCTGTGGGCCAGGCCTCAAGGTGGAGGCTGAGGCTCAACCAGGAGGCACAGAAACGGGATGGGCTAGGCTGGTAAAAAACCTGACCAGGCTGGTGAATGTCCTACCTTAACTGCAAGGCTAATTGCAGCAACTGAACAAGGGCTCTGGCCCAGAAGACCCAAGGCTTTGGTATGAGAGGGGTCATTTCAGGAGGCCATCCTCCCTGCAAAGGCTAGGCTAGGGGTGGGGTGGACAAGAGGAGAGGGGAAGAAAAAGAAAGGGAGCCCAGCGAGCCCAGTCTCATCTGTCAGGAGGGTGGCCTGGCCAGGAAAGTAGCCTGGCATCTGGGCGGTGTTGCCAGGCACCGCCTAAAATCCCCCCTTACTTCTGGGCATCCCAAGGTGAGCCCAACTTCTCCAGCCACAACCTGAAGGTTGCCCAGTTCCCAGGCCTGCAGGCAGGTCTGGGAAGGAAGATGCAGCGAGCTCAGCTCTGCTCCTACCAGCAGGCGCTTGGCCAGGATGTTCTCCACCAGCTTGAAGTCATTGCGAAGCTGTTTGTTCTTGCTGCTGGTTCCCTCCATCTCCTCGTCTGCGTGGAAGCGGAAGTACTGGGACTCATCCTTGAACTCGCTCTTCTCCAGCACTGCAAACCCACAGACACGGGGTCAGGCTCACACGGGGAGCCTTCAGTGGTATCTGCCAACTGGCAGCCACAGGCCAGGACCAGCCCCTGGACAAGCTTGGGTTGGCCAGCATGGTGTTCTAGTAAGTAAAGTCCTGTGCCAAAACTAACATATTAGGATAGTTCACATAAAAGCCTGACTTTCTGACTCATGAAAATTCTGAACTCATCCCACCTGCTTATATAAAGGCATGTTACAAAGCCATGTAAGGTACAAAGCTGTGGAACCACAGCCGAAGTAAAGAACCGGTGGAAGAGAACAGCTATCACATAAGAGGCCACTGTTTTATGGGAACTTAGCATATGATGGATGACAAACAACCACATGGAGTATTCCACAGATGGTACAGGGAAAACTGATGTACTTACGGGGGAAAAAAAAATCCGATCCCTACCTCACACCATATATAACAATAAATCCTGTTGAATCAAAGGCCTAAATAAGAATAGGAAAACTAAAGCTCACCAAACAAAATGCAGGCAAGTGTCTTTGTCTTAAAACAGAAAAGGAGTTCATATACAAGGACCACCCCCCCGACCCCGAAAAAGCAGTATGATAAAATTAAGGACTTCCATTCAATAGCAAGGCCATAGGCAGGCCACAGATTCAAAATTAACCGTCTGGTCTAAAATCAACAAAGGAGAAATCTCTAGACTATACGGGAAACTCCAACAAACCAACCAGAGAAAGCTGGGAAACTCAAAGATAAATGGGTAAAGGATATAAATAGGTAATTAACAAATGGGAAAACCTAAGAGAGTGGTGAGTGCCAAGTACACGGAAAGGAACTCACCCTCACTAATAATCAGAAACAGACCTCAGTGAGACCCTGTAGACCAGGGGATGGTACACTCAGCCTCTGTCGGCCAAATGTGGCTCATTCCCGCTTTTTATGAATAAAGTTTTATTGGAACACAGTCACACCCATTTGTTTATATATTGTCTGGGGCTGCTCTGGGGTCACAATGACAAAGTTAAATAATTGCAAAAGACTACGTTCCACAAAACCTGAGACATGTACTATCCGGGTCCTTATAGAAAAAGTCTTCAGACCTCTGAGACTAGGCAGGAAAGTGAGTAAAAAGAACCAGTAACAGGGGCTTCCCTGGTGGTCCAGTGGTTAAGACTCTGCGATTCCACTGCAGGGGATGTGAGTCTGATCCCTGGTCAGGGAACTAAGATCCCACATGCTGTGTGACCGAAAAATATTAAAACAAAAACAGAAAAAAAACTGGTAACAATCAGCATGTGATATGGGCCCTGTGGATTACAATTTAACTAAATACCTTCTAGACCAGAGCACACCAGGAATACAGGCTTAAGATCACTTTGCAGACAAAGGAGGACCTGCTGTGCCCCTTTTAAAGACAGGCAGTCTAAGGCCCAGAAGAGCTAAATAAACTGACCAAGACCACAGAGCCCAGGCTCCTCCTCTTCATCATACTGCCCGGCCTGGCCTGACAGATGGGCACAGGGACAAATTCCAGAAGGGGAGACGTCGAGGCAGTCATCTGAGGTCAGTGGGCCCGGGAAAGAAGGACAAGCAGCTGCCTTAGCTTCAGGCCTCTCTGAAAGCCTCTGATGACATGAAAAGCATCAAGAGGCCTTCCCTTCTGCCTCCTTCCCTGCCCGGGACACTAGCTGTTTGTGAGCATGGCTCTCAGACCACCTCTATTACCTCCTTGGAGAGAACAGACGCTCAAATTGCTGCTTTCCCCAGAGCTGGGAGCCAGGCCCCAGGAGGCCAGCTGGCTTCCCCTCCACTGTAAACACGAGGCTATGAGTCTCGGGGAGAGGGAGGAGGAGACACTGAGCTGTGTCTTGTGTCTGAGCTGAAATATCTGGGGAAACAGCTGGAACCCCAGAGTCCAGGAGCTCGGCCAGGTGAGGGCCGACCACTCCCAACTTCCAGTCACAGCCACTGGCCAGGCTTCGTGAGACACGGGCACAGACCATCACTGAAAGCCTTGGTCAGTTCCCACCGCCCCCAACCTCAAGGCCGTTTAGCCTCTCTGAGCCTCAGTTTCCTCATCTATAGGGATAACAACCAACGTCCCCAAGCGGCCGCAAAGATTAAATCACAAGCCTCAGTTTCCTTGTCTGCACCTACAGTGAGGGGGCTGGACCACTGCCTCTGGTCCCCTCCCCAGGGACACCCCAGGGCCCCGCAAGCCCAGGTCAGACACCCCGGGAGGCGCCAGGCAGGCCCCACCACGCCCTCCACCCGGCACCCTAACCTGCATTTTGCAGTGGCCGCCACCCTAGGATTGGCCGTTTCCTCTTTTAGCTTGGTCTGGAGTTCATGGCAAGCAGAGGGGACCGAGGGCGGCACCCTGCAATTTCTCTCCCTGAGCACCCCCCAGGGTGTCGGTGCTGCCCGGGGTCACCCCCATCAGAAGGTCCTCAGACAGCCGCCTTCCTGAAATAGCCCTGGGGTGGACCCCTAATTACTCTCACCCACAAATGAGAGGTTCTGTTCAGCTGACGGGAGGGAGGGATGGGCTCGGAAAGATCCCTGCAGGGAACAGAGTGGGTTTCAGGAATGACCCGGGCTGCCCTGGCTGGGCCCGACCTGCCCCCCTCAGCTGTGGAGTGAGCCCCAACGCCCCAGAGCTGTCAGAATGCTGAGCTCAGACGGGGAGGGAAAGATGGGAGAACTGAGGCTGAGAGGAGAGGGCTTTGCTGTCAGCAAGCTGAGTCGGGCCCAGAACCGGGCCTGCTGGCTTCAAGGCAGGGGCCAAACCTGATGGCCTTTCACCTCACGGGGCAAAGGGACAGCAAATCCAGCTCTTGGACCAACTGTAGAAAGCTGTGGCCCCCAGTTTGTTTTTCTAAATAAAGTTTTATTGGCTAAACGTCACACCCACTTGTTTATGCATCCCCTGTAGCTGCTCTCAGACTACGGACGGGGGCAGAGCTGGGCTGTGGCAGAGACCGTGCGGCCTGCAAGAACTAAGACATTTACTCTCTGGCCCTCTACAGGCAGAGTTTGCCAACCTCTGAGCTGGTGCACAGAGCAGACGCTGGGAGGATTTCTGGCTGCTCCTCTCCCTAGCATGGCTTCAGCTTATTTCACGGTTGTGTGACTCACTCACACACACACACACACACAGACACACACACACGAGGGCAGGACTTGTATTTCTTGTTCACCTCTGGTCCCCAGAGCCTAGCATGGTGCCCACAGGCAAAAGACAGGCTATAGATGAACAAAGACAGAGGGGAGGTGTGGACTCAGCCTCACGGGGACAGGGCAGTCCCGGGAAGGAAAGGGAATCGAGCTGGTCCAGAGCGGGAGGCAGGAGAGGACCTCTCCGAGCTGGTCAGGGGGCCTTGCTGCAGAGGCCAGAGCTGAGCAGAAACACTGGTAAGTCAGGGGACGAGGCAGGGAGGGAGGGGCCCCTGGATGAGGGAAACACTGCGTGTGACAAGGCCCTGAGGTTGTTCTGGATACCAGAGAAAGGCTCTTTGCTGGTGGGGCAGGGGGGGAGAGGCTAAAATCCACTCATCCTAAAAAAGTGGGAACTTGGGGGCTCCCCCGGGACCAGAAGGAACTTCGGGGCTCCCCAGCCACAGAGCTCACTGGTGGCCTGTAATGCCAACCTGCCTGGGTCCAAATCCCAGCCCCTCCTTGAGCAACTGTCCTAACTGCCTGGGCTTCTGGTCCTCGTTTATACACGGGCATGTTTTCCATACCAACATCAGAGGACCAGCACAAAGATTAAACTAATCACTACATGCAGAGTTCTTAGGGGAGGCCGGGTCCAGGGTATAGTCTCTCTGTTATCTTAAAGCGGTGTCAGTGGAACCATTTCTCCCTCCCCAGAACCATCTCACACCATCCACCTGCCTCCCCTCCGACACGCTTCTCCCTGCGGGAGAAGGAGGGACGTGTCTGAGGGGCGAGGCCCCACCTGGCTTCCTCCCTCTCACACTCACAGCCCGGCCATCCTCTGTCCCCACGAGCCCCTCTCCTCCCCTCCCAGGAGGCCCACGGACCAGGCCCACCTTGCCCAGACTCGCTGCCCACCCTGGGAGGCCATCTCCCATCCAGGAGTAAAGTCTTGGGAAGCCCATGGATTTGATC
>NW_011494610.1:2633900-2634052 GCF_000754665.1 Bison bison bison
GATTTGATCAGCCACCTCGGTCCCCACGGGACACCTGAAGTGGTCTCCCCATCGGTGCAGAACTGGGGGTGGAGGAGGAGGGGAATGCATGAGCTGGCCCAAAGCCACAGCAGTCCATAGGCCCACACCCACTGCCTTGCTGGGCAGCCGCC